>NW_020448974.1:4013614-4300553 GCF_003343035.1 Apteryx rowi
CACGCTTAGAGTAATTGGATACAAAACTTCTCTGCTTTTCTTCTCTTGCAACCTTACCATTTAATCCCTACTTGAAAGTTACACATTTTGTAGTTTCTAGTTGTGTTCCTAAGAATCAGTTTTTAAAAAGGTGMTAAATACCACAAAGGAAAATACCTGATGTGGAGGTAGATTGATCTGTTTAAGGAGAGCTTTCACTGCCATCTGGAGCTCATACAAGAACAATTGAGTAGGGCAGTCTGAAGTATGATCCATACTTTCCACAGATTCTGAGCCAGAAAGTGTTTGGATCCATTCCCACTCATCTCTGTATGTTGAGTCAAGTTAAAATTAGAAATATAACAAAAGTTCAGTGCACAAGGARGAATTCAGTGTATGTGCATTTGGGATCTGTTGATAGTTTAATCCTCATATAGCAAAACATTGTAAAATTGTGCAATCCCAATTGTTTGTGGTTAAAAATCCAACTTTGAAAAGTTTAATTTTTCTAGCATATGTACATCAGGCTGAACATTCCTTGCTAACATCTGAAGGTCCAACTGCCTTTGAAATTTCACTAAGGTTTTTCACTCCAGGTTTTCTTTTCCACATACTTTATTCCATATCTACCACAATCTTTTAAAAAGCATGCATTGGAAATGACAACAGTGACAATTACTGGGAAGTTCGTTTTCTGTTACAGACTCCCTGGTACCCACTGGAGCCAAAGAACTTCCTGTTTTGGTTTTCTTTTGCTAGACATTTACCCATTCTAGACCTGATAAACATGGGAATCATCTTTCTGGATCAAATTCTTAATTCACCCTGCCTATTATTCTGTCTTGAAAGGCTGCCAGCACCAAATGTTCCACAGAAAGTACAAGAAACCCCACTACAGGATGAATAATAGATGTGGGACAAATCTGCTCCGAAATAAAGATCTGATCTTAAACCTCAAGAATCAAAGATTGTTATAAGCTCTGAGGCATGAGGTTTTATATTCCTTCCAAAATTTTTGTTAGCATTAACTACTACACTCTGGATATCCTTGTTATCCATATAAATATTGAGTTCCTCTTTGAATCATGCAAAATTCTCAGCTGGTTGCTGAAACTGTGTGGGATTAAAAAGCACCAGAAAAAAAAAAAAAAGTGTTGTCCACCAGGCAAGGACTCAGCAGTGCAAATAAATGCACTTGCCCAATAAGACAAGGGAAGGAACAGACGAAGAACTTTCGTGGAAAAATGGCTTTTCCGGTACATAGCAGTTCCATAGCTGATAGCGTTTGTCTGAATACGTGTTTTCAGTTGCCATATGTTTGCTGTGGATTAGGGCTAGAAACCAGCTATTACACAAGAAAGTACACTGAAAAAACAGCAACATCCACATCCAGTGCTGAAAGAAAATCAACAGAAGGGGTGGAACTGAATTCACTGGAGGCTGAATAAGGGCTGCAGGCTATGATATTACCAACAGACACAGGGAAGATCACTATGACTGTGCAGAGCCCAGGATCAGCACTTGAGCAACCACAGCATACTATCCACAGAAACCAATGGCTTTGTATGTGTATGTTCTGGGGCCTTTAGAATTGCTGGAAATATGCAGGTGCACCTCTTTAGTTCAGCACTGATCTCTATAGTACACACCTGGGCCAAACTTTGCTGAAAGCTGTAGTTTTGCAATGGTAACTTGGCATTTGCTTTTTAATTTGACAAATTGTTTCAAAGTTAACACAAATGCTCTCTCTCTACATATATGTGTGTGTAAATACGTACATATTCACTTACTTGGAAACATTGCTGTTATCTCGGATTTTGACATGACACAGGACATTAGGCAACTTCTGCAGTACAAGAACTTTGATTTGATCCACAGAGCTGCAGAGTTTAAGGTAACCCAAATACAAGCCAGGAGGGAGGCGTTGCTGACTTCGTTTGTGATAGGAAAGTATGTCCTGTTTTAAGAGAAACAGTCCTACATAAAAATCTCATTTTTTTTCCACATAAGCGGAAGAGTATGGGATCAAAAAGCAGCAAATGTTTTTACAGCCGTCTTTTTGTTTCAACAGTGTTCCCAATTCGCAAAGCATTTAAGCACATGCTTAAGCATATAAATAATCTCTGGTAGTTTGGATGCACTTGGACAACTTTCTACTGCCATACACAGATACTCAAAGTTCTCTGCGTCCTGCAGGAACTGGCCCTAAAAACCTGAGGTTTCACATTCTGTGAACTGTGCTATTTAAACTAGCTTAAATAACACTCATCTCTGTACTGTTGTCTGCTCATTTCAGCAGTGAGCTGGGTCAGGGAACTGATTCAGCTGAAAACAACCCAGTAAAAGAAGCTGTTATTTTATTATGTTATTTTTTCAGCCAGATCAGTTCCCTGATTCACTTTGGTGTACAGCTACATAGATGGAGTAGAGCAGCACAGGGAAAAAGCTGTCTGCTGGGGAAGGCAGGAGAGAGGGGCTGCATAAGCCAGCACTGTCACCAAAGAAATGCATGTAGAGTCACAGCCTAGGTTTCTCAAAAAACTTGCTCTGTATCACTTGCTATCAATGGGGAAACCTCTATGAGCACAGGGGCTGTTGATTTGCAAAGTATAATTAATGGCTATGTTTTCAAAACAAACATCTTCATCAGCAAAAAGAGCTCGGAAAGAATTAATACTGATGGCATATTTGCTGAAGCCAGGAGACATTTCTAAGGCTATGTACAGCGATCCCCAAAGACTACCCTAAGAATGATGTCTGCTGCCATCCTTAGAAATGTGTGCCTTTGCAATGGGTGAGGATTAAGACACCTGGCCTTATGCCTTTACTCTTGGAACCATCAAATTATCTGCCAATGCTATGCTTGGCTCTGACCAACGCAATTAGACCCTCATTTTCACAAGCACTTCATGAACAAAATATCCATTCCATGATTAAGCAAGTAATACAAGAAAGGGTGGGCATTAGATAGGAATGTGTAAACCATTAGGGGAACATTTTTTCCACTAGGATCTCTGTGGAAATCTGATCAGGCCTGTATTGTGCGTTTCCTAATATAAAACTTTTGCCCAGATTGACATTTTTCTACACCTTTAACACATTTTAATACAGTAAATCTAACATAGATCAGGTAAGTTTTATTGTCTTTTGGAAATTTTTTAACGTTCCGAAAACCTGGTAATGTGTATTTTGATTGCCTGTCAGTTTCCGGTATCAAAAGCACAGTCTCTGCAAGAAAATGCCTCTAATTCAAAAATTAGCCACAGCAGTCATCATCTAACTAAGGTGACTAAAGAAGAAACTAAGACAACAATATGTCTTGTATTATTTTCAGTAACTATGCAACTCATTAGTTTTAGAGATAAAAGAGACTGGCTAATGACACTTCATGAGAAACAAGTTGCTGTTACCTACAGAAAATATTTATTAATCTTATTGTGAACTATATAGATTCAAGATGAGAATATGGATACCCTGATTCTTGATGGTGCTGAAAACCTGCGATGCTCACTTTTTTAAGTGGGAAGTGGCTAAGCCTGTTCCAGGACCAATCCATTATTTTGGCATCATTCTAAACCTAAAGTCTGTGCAGCATGTTATGCAAAAATTAAATAAGAGATATGCTCAGTAAAGAATTCTTTAGCAACTAAACTGAGCTCCAAGAAAATCTGAACCACAAAGAACAAGTTGATGAAGTAGAATTGTATGGTTTTAAACCATACAAGGCTTAGTGTTCAAGGCTGGATGGAAAAATCTTACAGAGTGTAGAAATTGTAAGCATCTGTATAGGTGCTTAAGAACATCCTAGAGAATTTTAAAGGGTTTTATATCCCTTCCTAAAGAATTCTATTGCGTGGTTTCCCGAAACTGATAGAAATTGCACCGTTCTCTACTAGAACTTAAAAGCAATTTCTTTAGAATCTTATGAATATTTTACATAATAAGGATCTGATCCTAGCCCCATTGGAAGTAATATAAGTCTTTGCTCTTAATGGGAGCCTTGCCATTGATTTTATTGGGCACTGGATTAAGGCCTAAAATTCTACAAGACTCTTCCAAAAATCAGTGCTCTGGCATATGTCTTAAAAAAGCAAACAACATAGAGTAAGAGAAGCAAAGCACTACCTGGATAGTTATAAGCAAGATGTCTAATGCTGTTGGCTCCTCTGGAGTTGAAAGGGATTTCCTCTGGCTTTGTAGTTTGGATATCTGCATCCATTTGCCATTAAAATATGAATAAAGACTCTCCACTTCTCTTATAGTAACTATCAGTATATTGCCATGTCGATCCTTGATTGGCTCATAATAAACTCTGCCTAAGTTGTGAGTTCCCAGCAAATTCTAGAAAACAAGCAAATTATAAAATCAAAATGTTATTTAGAGCATACCAGGAGGGCAATATTTTTTGAAACTTAGCTCTGTGCTTACTGAAATCAGAATGAGCTTTCTTGTTGACTTCAACAAAAGCTAAACACACAGCATTTCTCAAACCCTTGCTCTACGGTCACATCATTCAGTGGCAATAGAAGAAATTTTGCCCCAGGCTGCATTTGCGAACTCAATTATGGATCCTCCAGTGTTTTTGGTCCAGTAATTTTAGTCCGAAGTTTAATGGATCAGTATGATCATAATGATCCCTATTTGTGCCCATGTAAAAACAGAGTATGCAATTTTCAAAAGCCCTCTGTCGGTCTAGTGGTGATTCCTTTGGTATCCATGAAGCCCTTCCGGTTTCAACACTGAAGAGCTAGATGCTTTATCTGAACCTCTCCATATCCAAATGGGCGATCCGGTGCACGTCAGAGATTCAAAATTCCTCTGCTATCCCCAAATCATTCATACTGGACACTTCAAATGCCTTCTGCTAGGGTCATTAACTATAATCTCAGTTTTCTGTTCTCTGTTTTAAAATGATGCAGATTATTTTCAGCAACAAAAGCAAGAGGCCCTCATATCTGTGCTGAAAGTAAATAATTCTGGAGCTAAAATGATGGGGCGTGCTAAGGAACACAAAGGAATCTGAAGAGACATGGACCCTTTTCCTTTTACTTCAGATACCAAGAATGTGCTAGGCAAAACCGGCAGAAAATAACAAACTACTAAAGCAAAGCTCTCCAGGAAAATATGTGAAGATTAAAGAAAAGTAATTTTAAAAGACTCCACATAAAATACATAAAATACATATTTTGGTCAAAATCCTTTTCCTCACACAGTAAGGCATCTGCTTATAGGTGCAAACACACTCACTCCAGTGACCAGCCACTGAAGAGATTCCCAGATGTCTGAAAGAAAAATGCCTAACATTTAAAATAYGCTCATTACTTTGGGACTTTTCAAGAGATCTACAGTAAGCTGGATAGGGATGGGAGCTGTTTAAAATGAAAACTTGAATTCACAATGTAGCACACTGTATGTTTAGGGAAGTGTACAGCTGTACATTAACTTAATGACATTGTAAACTGATAGATTATCCTGAATTTATTTATTTGCACTTAGCAGACAATATTTATTTAGAAACTGTATTATTAAGCTGTTTATAAACTCTAGATAGTCAGCACAGTAACTGCCACATATGTGGCATAACTTAGCTATTTTAGCTTTATGCATCCCTCTCTAGGGCATGCTGTTGAAGACTAGCTACACTACATCCTCTTTTATTTTACTGAAAACTTTTCTGCCTGTTGAGGTTAGCCTCCATAACTAATTAACATTGGGTATCTTAGGTATATATTTTGTATTAATTCATGTGCCCATAGGTGGGACAAATCATTGCAGCCAGATGTTAGTCATCTAGTTGTCATATTGATTTAATCACTACAATATATGGATGTGCCTAGATGAAAGAGCAAACAGATCTTTACTGTCACTGACAACTTTCTATTCTGAGTGGCATTCTAGCAGGAAAAATGGGARTACCTACCATGAATCAGAATATATAGCTAATTCATATACTAAAAAAGTTTTGTGTATGCTCATCTTGACATCCCATCCCTTGTGTTTTGTTTGCTTTAGCTGTCTGGTGGTAACAGCAGGCAAAATTACAGTCCCTGTTGTCTCTGGATCCACTGATCTAGTCCCTCAGCAGCTGTGTTGTCACTGATCTTTTCCATTCTGTCCTAAATTCCTGTGGAGTCAGTCTGTTACTGCCTCAATAAAATGTATTCAACCATATAAACTTTATTGAGATCCTTCAGTTGGTGGATCCCATTAGGCTACATGCTGTTAAAGGCTGGCAGATCATTGATAATCCATGTGTTCATCTGGGGACCACGCTAACAGAACAAACGTTAAGGACAATAAATTTGCCACAAATTCTACAGAGCAATATACCCCACACGGACACATTTGCCGTATCTCCGTGCTTCAAGTTCTGCTTTTAACATTTCCGGTAGCAAGTAATAGCACAATGTACTAGGAATCGTGGGTATCTCAAAGTGCGGTCTGTGCATACTAACACTGCCTGTTAAGGACAATCTGCGCAGAAGAAATGAAACCGAGCTAACCAAAGGAACATGGGCTACCTAAGCTGAGCTAACCACCCTGCGGGGAACATTCAGCAGATACAGTTAAAGCTGTCTCTAGTGACAGCTCAGAGGACTGACAAGCAGCTGCTGCCTAACACAGGTGGTCCTCTAATAAAGGTACAGCAGGCTGGCACTGCATATATTTCGGGACATTTTGGGGAAATCAATCAAGACAGGTGGCTGCCCAGGAAGGCTGCTCTCCTGTACAGATTTCTTTGCCGAAAGATGTAAAACAAACCCCACATGGATATTTTTAATAATACTCACAAAGTATCTGGCTCTCATAGCTGCTATAAAACCTAGCTCATTACATTGACTGGCAATAACAAGAAGGATGGCTGTATGGCTAAAGCACGAGCCTAACAGTATGAATATCAACCATTCTGATTCTGTGATCTGCATTAACTCCAGGATTGTACCATAGATTTTTCTGGTTAGCTTTGGAGATTTCATTTAATTCTTGTGCCTCAGTTACTCTGTCTGTATAACAGGAAGAGTTGCATGCAAGCAGCCATAATGATATATGAAACACTGAGATGCTTGGGTTTTAGGAACCAAAGAAATACATAGGAAACTAGTACCACCTAAGCACTCTTTTATTATGCAATGTCCTCAAATCAATGAATTTTAGAAGAATACTATTATTATCAGTAATTATTTGCATCTGAAAGTTTTGAGGAAGAACATAGACACAGAATAAGAAGCCAGACATGCGGTACAAACAAAAGGTGAGAGAAAGTGAGGTCTGGGCATCCTTTTTCTGTAAGAATCACACACGCTTCTTTTTGAAAACGTATTTTTCCACAAAAGTAAATACTTTATGAAGGGTTTGCCTTCCAACTAGAGATTTCATGTTATCATTAAACCCATTCTTCAAATCTTTACAATAAAGCTCAAAATGTTCTGCTGAAGAAATCATGTCACAAAGTATAATTATTATTTGTGCAACAAATACTGGACCAAGACACAGAAGGATTAAGTGGCACTCAGTTATACCAGTAGCACGGGCTGGAAGAGAACTAGGTCTCTTGAAAATCACTACCTATGCCTTAACAATACGATATCAATAGCACTGTGCTGAGGAGTCAGCACAAGATCTATGCACCATTTAACCGGTCTTCATCTCTGTTCTTAAGGGTTTAAATACATCTCTGGCTGGTTCTCTGCACAGAGGTACATTTCACCCTAAAAATTTGGCAGCCCAATTAAGAACTTAATGAAAGGTTCATTCTTATTTCCACACTGACAATCCTATGTGATTTTGGTTTTGGGGGAGAGCACTCAGAACATCTGTCTTTGCTTAGTCCATTTTGCTTTTGTAGACCACCTTAATACACTATCCCTTATGGAATAGTTCTGTAGAATTTAATTAGGGATGAACTAAACAGGGGCCTATAAAAAACAGCTTTCTGTAGAAATGATTCTAAAACATATAGAATTTAATACAGAATGACCTACTCTATGAAAAGTTTTGATTCCACCAATAGGCTTTCATAGACAGTTACACCCCTGATTTAGAATTCTGTGTTTTACTTTAAAAAAGAAAGCCTATAAAAGTTAACCAATCTCTGTTAAACTCTACAGCATCTAGTGAAGAAAGTGGGTCTTGTAGATAACACTGGGCTGTGACTGTGAAGAACTAGATTCAGTTTCTCCCACAGAACCAGTCTGCTTATGTAACGTGGGCAGTTTGATGGGATCTTGGTATGTAAATCCTTTGTTTTGTTTTTTAATGTTACCAACATTAATTTCATTAAATCATGTATGATCAACCTTCCTGACCCTACAAGTTGCACATCTGTGCAGATAAAAGCCACAAGACACATCCTATATCCTTCGGAGGACTAAGAGGAGCACAGAGTGAGGAATAGTTCACAGCACGGAGGTGACAAGGGTCATCTGCCCTGTGGATGGGGCTCAGCTGTGAATGCAGGTGTGTCAGTGGTGACTCAGAAACACTAGGATACCAGGATTGCTTCCTCCTGTAGCCCAGGATATGGATTATCCATCAGCCTCACACAACCCACAACAGCATAGCCATGTTGTTTGTCAGACAGTGTAGCTCTGGCCTAGAAGCTGTACTTGAGCAGCTTGTAAGCCACAGGAGAATCAAGAACCCCATTTTGGCAACCTCAGCACCCTACTTGTCCTTGCTGTTGGGGGCAGAAGCTACCTACTGCTACCTACTACCAGGTAGCACAAGGGAAYGCTAAGCCTCAGTTAGAGTTTAAATGTTTCATTAATATATTAATAATGAATAGGTCTTCTAAGGATTTTGAGCAGTGAATATTAGGGTTACAACTCTTGCACTCCCAATCTGCAAACCCACAGGCTGGTCACAGGCTCACCACATCTGTGGTCATTATTTACTATTTCATATCTGTTTGTTTCCTCTTCTGCCACTATTGTTTCTTTCCTTTCTTTTTCCTACTATTTACTTTTAATGTAACTCTTTTCTTCCAGCTGGCAAGACAGGCTCAGTAACTCATTTCACTGTAGATAATAATGCTACTCCAAAGAATAGGTCAATGCAGAGTGGTGAAGCAAAGGACAGCTGGCAGTACTTTCCCTTAGATACCAGAAAGTCACTGAAGTTAGTAGCTGAAAATATGCAATGCAACCAACCTGTAGCTGTGCTGCTGCTGAAAGCATCTTTTGCCTGGCCTGAAGTGCTGTTGATGAGGACATGGATATAGACATATTCTGCCTCAGCCATCTGATATCATCCCACATACAAGACAGCTGCAAAAACATGTCTAGTTCAGTCAGTCTTTGTTCTCAGCATTTACAAAAGCAGAAATGAAAATAAAAGCATTTTGGACTTGCAAAAATCAGTAGATATTGTTCWTCAGTTTGAGTTTCTATGATGGCAATGAGTTGCCTCAATAGAAACAGATATCGAACCATAGGCACAAGAGGTCATTCTGTAAAAATCATGCACCTATTTCAGTTGCTTTCTAGATGGTCATGCAAGATTGATCTACTGTTCTCTGGGGTACAAAAATAGCTCAAAGATGTCTTGAATGATAGTATAACTGTAATATTATCTTTAAAACTTCCAGCTTTTTTTTTTTTAGGCTCTTCCCCTAACTGTTTATAAAACCTTTATATACCCAATTAGCTATTGTTTATGTAGTATCATACGTTTCAAATAGTTAATTGTGCCACTACCAGTGAGCCAGTCAGGATTTAACCCATATAAATGGTATATTAAAATTACATTTTAACATGAGTGACAAGTAAAGCACTTTGTCATTTAGCTTTTTCAATGACATCATTTCATATACTAAGAATGATCAGCTGAGGCCCATGCAAAGTCTAGCACCAAATCTGTAGAAGCGATATATGAAATTAGGCTCCTATTACCTTTGTGAACCACAGGAAATCTTGCGTAACTGAACTACTGTGAGAGTCATCAATTTCCACAATTGGAATTTGATCTTCATTGGTTACTAATAAGTTGTCCTTGTAAAAAAATATAACGGATAAGTAGAGTCCCCTAAAGAAAGAGAGAAACATTAAGTCAAACACCTTTCATGTCTATTCAAATCCACACCAAATCTTAGCTAATACAAATCTTAGCCAAAGAATCATAGATTTTAGGTGCTGAGGAGGCAAATCTAATCATCTGGTCTTAACTTTTGTGTCATACGGAGCATGCAATTTCAGCCAGTGAATTCTGAAAAATATTTGGGAAACTCATCACTTCAGATGATGTGAGATTACAAGAACCTAATAAATTATGAATCTGGGCAACTCACTGACATCAATTTTAATAAGAATTTTTCAGAGTAAAGAGTACACAGTGGAGGCTTTATGACCTCCAGAAATGAGAAATTTTACCAAAACTTTTTATCATTAATGGGCTTAAGATCTGCCCTCATTTACTTCAGAGTAAATCTGGAGTAACTCAGTTGAAATCAGGAGGGTTATTATGGATTTACGTTAGTGTAATTGAGTGTAATTTGGCCAGAATATCTGCAAAACTGTTTATAGAAATCATTCCTTTCAATATTTACCCTTGCAATTAGTTACATACATTAAGCAGTTGCCTTAGGGAATTTAAAGACCCTGGAGAGCTCTTCTGAAAGAATCAAACTCTTATCATAATACAAAGAAGAAAAAGCAAACTGAACACTCATGGCAATGAAAGAAGAAATAATCCAGTCTAAGAAACTTTCATTTGCTAAAACAAACCATCGAGGCTGAGGGTTGTTGGGTCATACTGGGTTGCAAACCTAGCTAAAAATATTAGGGAATTCTAAATGCACTGCTTCTGGCCAATGGGATATTAATATCTATTAAAACAGCTTATCCGAACCCTGCATTTTATGTTATGAATGAAATAAATTCCACAGTCTCATTACTGAGCAGTCACAGAGGCAGTATTTCAAAAATACTAAAGTAACTGTATGGTTGTGTCTGCATACAGTATTTCACTCTGTTACAATTCAAATCCATTTTCAGTAATAACAACGAAAAGATTGCTATTGATTTCAGTAGGAACTGGAACGTTATTTTCCAAACAGGTGCATCAATCTTACATATATGCAATTTTATCAGGTTTATTCTGATTGACTGCTGTTTAATTGGGAGTAAAATCTGTTTACATCTATTTTTAAGGTGCTTTTCACCATTACATAAAAGCAACAACTGTTAGCTAAAACTCAGCATATTTAGGAGATAAAATGGATGACAAACCGTTTCAGAGTCTTCACAAACTTGTTGGATGAATGGAAAAGATGCTTCAGGCTTCTAGATACTGATTGCTTGCGACCAGCATTCTGTAATTTAGAACTTTCTAAAATGGAAAAAAAAAAMCAAACCAAACCCAGCACTTAAATTTCAGTTAGCATCTCATAATGAACCTTTGTCTCTTAAATCACAATCCTAAATTTCACTGAGTGCCCACTTTATTACTTTCAACAGACAACATTTAGAGACGTGCTCATAATACAACCTTTTGCTTATATTTTCATGATCTTAGTGATATGGGGCATAAAACAATTTCCTTAATCCCAGCAAACTCGGACCTGGTAAAAATATTGTTTTGTTCCTAGGAAAAGCATAGCCTGAACCAGTACCATGTACTCTCAGTGTTCATCTGGTTGTTCGAAATAGATATGAATTTTGCAAGTCATCTCAAAAACACAAGAGTGCCACCAGTCAACATTTTAGGATATTGTAATTCCTCAGTTTATGCCCATATATACTCTTAAAACTTCTCAGAACAGAATAATTGGTCCCCTGGCAATCACTAAATAATGTAGCAACATCAGTAATCTATTCTAAGTAAAACTATACTGTCCCTGATTTGTCCCTCTATACTGTCTCTCATCTTTCTTTGTATCTCATTAAATGCATGGCCTCTTGTTTGGAATGTATCTTTTTTCCTGTCACAACAATTTGCACTCACCTAAATTGCTTCAGCGCTTTCACATTTACATTTGCTCTTCAGGAATCCGGAATCCAAGGAAGAGCTGTTGACTCACTTCACATCAAAGCTGAGGCCTGCTGTATGCCTGTAGGGATCTCAGGACCAGCTCTCACAATGCAAGAACAGCCTCAAAATTTAAATATTTGCCCAATATTCTAAAAAATGTGGTTAAACTTGTATTTATTGTTTTCAATAAATATGACTGAATGTCTTTCCTTTTTCTCATGTATGGCCTGAACTTCCCTTTAAGCCAAAGAAGAATCTTCCATTGCGAACTGAAACCCTCAAGCTCTTTGAAACAGTTGTGTCCACCTGACCCGTAAGCAGTTTTTATATGCCAAYAGGGGATATGCCAATAGGTGGCAGTCAGGAATATGCAGCATTGTGTATGGATTGCAGTATTGTCATTGTCATTGGGTGCTATCTTTGCTCAAGTGTAAATGAAAAGTCACATGTGTCTTTCTACATATGGCTTTTAAAAAGAATGGGCACTAAAAATTCTTTTCTTGCATTGTCTTTAGTGATGTCTCTCTTGTTGTATGAGAATCAGCAAAACAAACAGTCCCAAAGATTTAAAGTCTTAAGATATTTACAATGATTGGAAAAGAAAAACAAAAAGAAAAATTAACTGTGAAATGACACCTCAGTTTTCCAGGGTCAGACTGTTCTCTTTATCTGAAGTCTGGATACTTATCCAGATTGAATTTACAAACATTTTGAGGATCACCCCTCTCCAGTGGGAAAAAACACGATTCCTGAAAGATCTTAGGAGAAAATTGTTTGCTGCAAGCTGCTAATCAGTCTGCTTACATGTTCTCAGACTAACATATTTCCCTGTTACCTCTAAAGCAAAATAGGAGGTGTCTATCTGTGACTCCTTAATGAGTTCTAAGTTTGAACATTTAAAGAACATCTAAATTTGCTCCTGTCAAAACCCCATCTGTGGAAGTGCTCAACATATTTTTAAATGATGAATAAATTTGCACCATAATTTGCACATTGAAAACCACAGAAAGAAGACACATTGTTAGCATAATTATCACTCTGCTGAACAGCAAGTACAAAGAGAACAAGATTCTATTGGGGGTGAAATCACACAATTCAGATATATATTAGATCATCAAATCCATTGTGTTTCCAGTGCGAACTGGTTCTCCATGGCATATTCTCCAATGCACTGTTCAGTTTAGTTTTAACAGACTCAGCTGAACCCATGACTGCTCCTTTCATGTAACTGATCTTTGTTTTCTTGTTCTTTTTAAAAATTTCATTTGTTTTTCTAGCCATATCTCCACAGATCATTTTTATTTTACTGTGAGCTTTTTTCAGTATATCACAATAATGTAAACCAAATGCTACATGAAAACTCCTGTCTTACTGTTTCCTTCTTCCAAGGTTAAGACCTATTTAAGAATACTGAGTTCATTCTAATTATGCAGTTTTTATTTTCTTCTATATTAAAGACAGAGGGAATGGAAGAGGAAATTGCTAAATGCAAAGCAACATAACTCTGTCTAAAACACCCAGAGATCACAGCATTAAGCATTAAAATAAGAGCGTACATTGCAAGTGAAATATATGTTATTGGGCTATTCAGCGGTTTGGGTTTGCTCCACAGCTTCTTAGAAGCCAGCAGCAAAAGAAATAATGTAAAGCTACATGAAAACTGTAAACTTCCCCCCATTGCTGCTTGCTTTTGTTTTACTGTATAGTGTATTTAGAAGCCAAAAACATGGACCTGGGATTGGAAGATAATATGGATCCACAGGAAATGGAACATTAACAGTCTGTTATTTAATTAAGTAATAAATAACACACAGTAACCTTTATAGTAAAACATCAGTAACAATAAAATAAACTTATATTAATAAATGATACAACGATTGAGCTGTGAGCTCTTTTAATAAAAGCTCAGGAACAAACATATCCTGGCAGAGATTAGATTTAGATCAGGAATATTCAAATCTGGATTGAAGTAGGAAATTAACTATCGAGGTGCATTTATAACATCAGCCATTTTTCTCTTCTAAGGCAAAATATATAAATGTTTCTTTGTTGTTCACTTAAATACAACAGATACTTCAAAGCAGCATAAGTAGGTTGCAGAGGAATAGGAACGAAGCCGCCTGCTCAGGCTGCGAGCATGCAGCCGCGGGCTCTCTGCAGGAATGCCTGTTATGCGGTGCTSCTCCGCTGGGGAGGAAGAGCATTTGGAATTCTTTGTCCTGTCACTAGACAAGCGGGTGCCTCTCCTCAAGTGGGGCATATGTGAAGTAAATGCAATTACATCAGTGCAAAATTATCCAAGGAGAGATTTTAGCCCCACAAATCTGACAGTCTGTGGAACAGCTAAATATCATTTAGGGTGATGCTGAATAATGAAACAAATCAGCACAAGATGAGCTAGATCCCACTGAAATCCTAGTGGAGGGCATAAAATGGGGCTTAGAGTTTTTACTAACTGGGTAACTTTATGAAAACAGATCAAATAACTGAAACTTCTAGACAAATTCAAACTCAATTTAAAGCTACACATTTTTAGCAGTGCCGACAACTGCCAATGGAATAATGCACATGGAGACATAATACCATGCAGAAGTTAAGGGCATAAATAGCATGCAGACACCTCAGTAACTGTTATGACTTGAGATCACGATATATTCCATATTACCTCACCTCAAGATGGATGTCTTTCAAAGGGCAATTCTGTACCTCGCAAAGAAGCTATAGGCATGACAATCATGTTACTGGGAGGTGTTTTTTGGATTTCGAAGTCAGGCTCAGCAGCAGAAATTGTAACTTCTTAAATTCCCTACCTGAAATTCTCAGTCTATGGCCTGTTTTTGTATATTTTCACAAATAATTATAATCAAAACTTCTAAAATGCCCTATGGAATCAGAGATCCTACTCTTTGTTAAATGTAATAAAAGTATGCAGTCTCCTTGTGAATCAAATTACAACATTTTTGTTTCATTCCTGACTTGTCTAGTAAAAGGCATTTCAACTAAATTTCAGAAAGAAAATATCTGGTAAGCATTTTAGTGAAGAGTTGGGTTCCTTTCTTAATGAGGCATCACACAATTACTTAATCCACTCAGAATTGTTTAGAATGAATGATCTATAAGAAAAAAAATACTTTAAAAATACATTTGAAATGTTGCCAGGACATACAATTGTAGTAACTCAGTTATGATAGTCTGTAGCATGGTATTATGAAGACAAATGGATGACTGTTGTTTGTAATCATCAGGGTTTTCCAGAAGATTAAACATATGAAAGCAAAGCTTCCTAAGTAATTCCCTAGGAGATTTCATGATATCACAGAGCAGGTTCAAAAGCAACAGCTGATCTAATTCCAAAAGCTCTTAAACTCACTGTACATTCCAATGTATTCTTCCTGGTATTTTTGTAAGCTTGTTTTCTTCAGCCTCTGAAATGCAAAGCATAGGGCAAAACAGCAGGCTTCAGCGCAAAGCCTGAATGAACAGAATTGAGCAAGAGATCTGTGTGGAATCTGGGCAATTTAACCCTCCCAGATCACACTGGAGCACTCGCACACAGTCACCGCTCTTGTAGCTCCTTCGCATACTGAGGCTTTTGTCTGTGTTATCCAGATCATCTTAGATCTTTTAGATCTATTGCGCTCTCAGTTTCTTTCACCTCCTTTGCGCTCCTCCTCCACTCTCCTCTTCCAGCCTGAGCAGCACGCATGCGATATCCCCACAGGGGAATCATTTAGGGGCACACCAAGGTGTCAAGACGCCAGGTTTGAATTCTGTCTCTGCTATCACCTACCTTTCATTCTACTGTTTGTTCAGTACGAGGCTTGATTCTGCTCTCATTTATAAACCACTGCAAATCAGTGGTTGCAAACACGTTCAAAGATATTCTACAAATGATTCCCAGCTATTTACTTACATTTCTAAAACAAATGGGGGAAACAGAGCTAAAAAATATTCATTTATAATCAAACAGAAGCACAGTAAAGACTTGATAAATGCCAGGCTAGGTCCTCAGCTTATGTGTAACAGCAAATGCATGCTGACCTCTATCCATGTCAGTCTAATCATGCTAATTTACATTCACTAAGAATCTAGCTCTGACCTCTGTATTATATTAAGTGAAAACCATTATTGGGGCTTGTCAGTCACACAATAGCCTATCTCAGATCCTTGATCAAACTTCTCGGATTTTGCTGAGGTTGATAAATTCCTGAATCAAATTTCAGAGTCAAAGTGACCTCACAATTCTTACTTTTTCTGCAAACCATTTGTCTTGGTTCTTTAGCAAATTACTGAAATACAAGGGATTGACATCAGTCATATACTTAAGGTAAGTTCCAAAGGCTGTCCTATTATGTCACAATCCTGATTTATCCAAACTACACTACTACATTACAAGCAATTATGAGATTTTTATTTGGTTGGAGGCAAGGGTGTTGCTCAAGCTGACTTCACAATGTAGTACTGCCATATATAAGCTCACAGATCCTGCTTCTTACATGCAAGAAAATGTTCAGAGATAAACAGATCTTCTGTACTGTTGTTATTGATTATTTAAGGAAAAGGAGTTACAAGATCAGTTACAGAGTTGTCTGTGCTTTGCTTTTAGACTGGAGTTAATTTCTGGAGCAGAGGAATTTTATAAGTAGCAGGCACTGGTGTCATATTCTTAAAAGAAGGCATTTTCTGCATGTTTTTTATAACTGCTTCTGTTTAGGCCTGGTATGTCAGTAAAACAATTTATACTACGAATATTCTCAAATCTTCCATCATTTATTCCCTGTTGACTAGGAAGGCGGCCTGAAAGACCTGAGATATGTACTAACTTCATGAAAGGAAAACTGTACCAAGGAAAATGGCTTCTTTAATAGCATGAAAAAGCTATATAAGAAATAAAATACATCATCTGAATCTGCACTACCAAGACCACCTGCAAATGATAATGTTTGTACGAATTTTAATTAGAGAAACAACATTTTCTTGCAATATCTCCTTGCCCTTTCCAAGCAACATAGCTGAATAGTTTAAGTTGCTATGGTTACAGTGGGTTGTGGCAGACTGTGGATCATCATGATTGTGACATATTTGCACATAAAGAACAAAGGCTGCATCTTTCCATTTCAGCCAGATGATTTTAGCCCTAAGTATTTCTATGAATTTAAATCAATTGATGCAATTTGGAATATAACAGTCATACTAGGTAAAGAAAAAAGAAAACTTCATGGTAGTTCAACTCTTCAGTTTAAAATAAATTCCTTTGCCACAAAGCATTATTCCAGTTAGAAGTTTATTTTAAGAAAATAAATAGCAACTTTTCAACAACCCATATAGAACAGAAGTTTTTATATAGGCTTTAGAAAGAATGCCAAGCTGTTGCCTTGGCTCTTGAGCTATTAAAGGCACAGTCTGTTTCTCATGAATGAAGAGCAAAGAACCGGCTGAGATTCGTACTCTCTCCCAGTTTTGGTCCATTCTATTTGCAAATGTAGCAGTCTAGCCTTCCCACTGCACTGTGCAACTACTTTTTGTTATAGACTGGCATCATATCCACTAGAATACTTAGTGTCTTCCATTTAGAGGCAGCCAAGTCCCCTCTTCTGATCCAAGACAGTTGTTAACTTTTCAAAGTATTTATATGAAAAAACAAAAGAGAAATCCTTGAAACACTTTAGTGGAATCCTGTGTGACAATGATTTGTAGGAAAAAACAAATCAATAGATGCGTACAGCATAGAAGGAGAGAGGGTGTGTCTGTGCTTGTGTGTATTCTAGCTTTCAGATGTTTTCATCCAACTAATTTCAAGGGTTAAGAGCAAGATAGTGCACTAAAGTGATTCCAGATGGGCCAATATTAATATCTTTCTTTTCCTGATGAATGAGAAGGTATGACCTAGTTAGAAAACTGCTAAAATTACAGGCGCCACAGAGGCTTCAGCTGGTGCCCTACCACATAGATATTTATCCTTACCTCTGCAATTATAATGCTGATGAGCTGCTCGAACCTGCTGAAGGAGACGTTCCAGGGCCTCAGTGTGTCCCCTGTGCCGAGGTTCTCTTCCACTGCAGTCTTTCCAGTCTATTGAACAAAGGAAATAAACAGAAATGAAACACAAAGGAGCAGGAGAAAGTTTCAAAAATATTTTCTTGCCTCTGATATTTCTTGGCTTTAGAGGAGTCTTGTATCTGGGCATGCAGGAAAAAATGGCAGTTGTTTTTAAGTGTGCTGTTGTTACTTCTACAATAAGCTTCCTCTGCCTCATGCCAGAGAGGTAATTAATCATAATGATTACTAACAAAGAGCTCACAATCAGCTCCCAGAAGCTCCTGTAGTGACTGGCTAGACAACATCTATTTCTCTTCAGTACCTAAATGGCCCCTGTTACTGCAGTGTCAGGGCTGCTCTCAGCCGTCACCATACTGACCCTCGCAATACCTCACTGAGGTGACGTTACTGCTTCTTCTGCGTTTCACTGAGGCACCAGGAGGCTAAATGACTCTCCTGCAGTTATACAGGAAACCCATTGTAAAGCAGAGAATGAACATCTTCCTACATCCAGGGCGAGCTCTGCAGCCACAGCAGCATGCTCTGACTAAAAGCACTTTTGAAAAGCTGCTCCCGGCAAAGAGGACTGACCGCTGGCAATTCCTGCCCTCGTGTCTACAGTCTGCTCAGCACTGCACTCATGAGGCAAGAAGCTGCGGTTTCTGTCCCACATCCCTTCAACCTACAAAACAGTTTGTTTTCATCCTAATTTGTTGCTAGCTACAATCTCAACCTTAATCAAAAAAACCCAAAAAACAGACAACCCTATCACAGGTGAAAGGATGAAACTGTGTGTATCAGAGAGGAGTCTTCTAATTCCAGTTTTGAACTGTTTTTATATTTTTATTATAATGAGAAAAAATTATCCCACCACAGTTTCCTGACTCAAAGTAGTGGTGGCTGATTAGGGTATTAAGAGATCCGTCTGCCTGCAAAGGAGACTTGCTTCCCCCTTGCTGGCACAGAGGCCGTGTATGTATTCACCACCACCACCAAACTGTTTGCTCACTCACTAAGCATACAGTTCTAGTTCACAGTGCAAGTTCAGAGTCAAACATTCCTTCCAATGGGCTCACTATGCCAGGGATATAAATGGGTGGAAAGAGAAGGCAATGGCTACCCTGATAGCCTGTGGGCAGTCGCAACAGCTGCAGAGTGGCTATCCTGCATGTTGTATGCTACTGCGGAGATCAAGAGCCAGCTGCATTTACAGCTCTGTGTGAGGAGGTCAGTTCTCAGATCTCCTGTGGGCAGCCAAGAAGAATCAGCTAGAAGTCACCAACCCCAAGCTGTCTGGGGAGAGAGAGCAGTAGAGTTTAGAACAACCTCACGATTTCTCTAACCSCATGGTTCCCAAACTTTTTGGACCTCTGGATTGTTGACTACCTTCCAAATGACACGGAAATCAGACCAGCCCCCTTCGTCCATCACTCACATGCTAATCAATAAGCCTACAAATTTTACTGTCTACTATGGTTTCCTGGACCAGCTACACAACACTGGCCACAGCTTTCAGGCTGCTAGAGTCCATGTGTGGGAAACGGGCAGGCAGTGGCAAGTGCTCACTGTCATGCTACAAAGATGCATCTCCAAGGATGTCACCGAGCTTTGATGCTCTGGGATTGGAATAGATCAGGTTTAAGCCCTGAAGCTTTCATTTCCCTTGCATATTCTGGCTGCCATGACAAACACTTTTGTAGAGTGTTAATGTATTTACATTTAATTTTTAGCTTAGGGCCATATTCTGTTATGCAACACCAGTGTAATTTCAGGTTGCTTTCTTCTCACCAAACACAGTCTGTTTATTAGTTTTCAAAACCAATGGTGAAGGCAGCCAGGCGGATAAACTCTGCCCCCAGTAACTGCATCAGTAAACAGCATCTTGTCCCTCAAGCTAACATTGTGATATTAGTATTACTTAATAAAAATAATTTACATTTAGGTTCTGAGGGTCTCACTTGCTGTTAAGTGTAAGCATGTGTCACTAAGGATACTTAATGAAAACACCACATTCTTGCCAGCTATATGCAGTGAGAGCTGAGCCTGCCTAATGCTTCAGTGTTCACCAACAAAGAACACATACACATACAGCCATGAAGAAACACTGCTCTTTGCCACAAACTCTCCAAAGTTCCCATGCCTATGAACAGATGCTCCTGTTCTCCCACAGGGAAATCCAAAAGACTCCTTTTATTGCCTTGCTTACCTTTCAGAAAACACCACCACACTCATGGTCCAAGGCACTTCAGTAGTGCTCTAATGGATGCTACAAGCCCCAGAGACAGGGACTTCCTGAGTTCTGAGCAGCTGCACATGACAGTGTGGACAATTCTGACAATTCTAGGACTTTTTGCTACTCCAGAGCCCAGAATTCCTGAGACACTAAACACGGGAAAATGAAGTTCATTGTCTAGGTAGTTCTTGTGTTGATCCACTGAAATCTGCAGGAAACCTTCCCCTACTTCCCAAAGCTTTGGAACTGGCCCATATTGTCAGACTCCAAAAGATTGAAAGCAGTGGACAAGAAATAGGCAGGGAAGACAATGCAATATGTTCAAAGCAAAATTTCTTATCATACAAAGCTACAGTCTTAAATGCTATATGCCTTGCCAGGAGTGCCCTGTGCTGCTTGGTATATTTAGCTGACTAACAGGCAACTACTGTAAAACAGTCTTGTTTCTCAGCTGATGGAAATTTTTGGTTTGTGGGGCCAAATCCTGTGCAGTTACACTTGCATAAAGTCAATGTAATTGCATGTCACTGAGTTATTCAAAACAACTTCATGGTAGTGAGTCATCCACGTAACCAAGAGTAGAATTTTGTCCAAGGACTGTAGCGTATTTTTGTTCTCAAACAGAAGATTTCTTTAGTATAGTTCTGGCTTTATTCTGGGGTATATGAGAGCAAAATTTGAAGCAAAACAGGACAATAGTACTGCAACAGCCTCATTTATCTAACCCTCTCTGTTACCACTACTAAGAGTCAGTACAGCTTTCATTATTTTCTCACATTAGCAATGAAGGTTATTAAATTGTTACATTAGCCTAATAAAAACAAGTGCTAATGCAATAAAATAAAAAGAAAAAACACCCATTTTACTGCACTAATCAATACAAGGGAAGCTGTAACTTGCCTAGCCAGTTCAGCAGTGAACACTAAGCCTAGAAGAGTCACTAACAATAGAATGTGATTTCACAGATTAGAAACTGCAAAGGAAAAATCATAGTCCTAATAGAGTATGAGAAAACTTATCATAGGTTTGTAAAGGCAGGTAGGTTTTTGGACGTGTCTTGAACATTTTATTGCTTATGGGCTAGATCCTACCAATATGCAAGACTGCACTAGAGTACTTTACATATTGGATGCATCCCCCAACTTCAGCAGGAACTGACATCTGCCAGAATTGGCCAGTGAATGGTATCTATAATGTCACAAATGAAGTTCCAAATAGCAGAACTCTAGTAAGAGAAATTAAGGTCAAAATCTTTCTAATTTGTCTTAAGTRTTTGTGAGGTTAGTGACTAAATAGACATTGTTCCATCAAAGGACTGAAGAAGAATGAAAGATAAGGCAAATAAATATGCATATAGAATTATTTCGCTTATTTGGGTGGGGGGACGGAGCTGAATTTTATTTATTTCATTCCTCCTAAATGACATGCCAACTAAATTTATGAGACTCCAGAATACTTGGCTTTTTTTTCTCTGTGAAAAAAAGCAAAATCATTAATCAAACTAGGAGGGTAGACAAACTCAACCTACTTGAAGGAGAAGCATATGCAGGAGTAGATTTGCGTGGAGGTCCCCATCCTCTCATGTTGTATGCTGAAACATGTACATAATACCTCTGGCCCTGCAAATGGAAACAACTGAAATCAAAACCAGCGCTTGACTTGGAATCTTAGCTATAAYAACTAGATAGCTGTCCTTCCCAAAGTTGTTTTCTTTCAAAAACTCCTAAGTAGCTTTCAGGTGTGTCAACAGATGCATTATGATGGATTGAAATATAGTTCAAAGATCTCAGAACAGGTGATTTGCTGAGATTTAATGGAGTACACCAATTCCAATTGAGGAACTGCAATCTCTTCTACCAAAGCAGACCACTGGGAACTCTTACAATCAGACTTAAAATCCCCTCTCCCCTGTAGTATTTGACAGAGTCCATCTGCCAGCACAGAGACTGAAGAAGTTTCATTTGGCTGCCACTGAAGCTGGTCAGACCTTTATTACTGATTTTGATGTGTAAATTTAGGCCAATGGAGAGTGCTTGTAAAAAATCTAGGTTTTAATTTAAAAAAATTACATAATTCAGAGAGCGTGGACAAACACCCTCCGCTGCACTGTTCTTGATATGTGCCTGTGAAAGTGACTGTGCAAGTTTGTAGCTTTTAACTTAAGAAAAATTACTCTGTGTTGCTGTTAAAAAATGAAAATCACAGGAAATGCATATTGTGGCTCAGCTCCCTGAAAAAACAATGTATTTCAAATCAAAGATTTCTCCAGATAAAAGACTGGAGAAAAATTATTTTCTATTTTATATAGGAGCTTTTTATATTGTGCCCATCACTTAGCTTCTTCTCATTTTATGAATTTCAACTTAAGAGCAGAGTCAACCATGTAAAAACCCATGTTCTGGGGCACTGGCCAAGGGCTTTTTGAACACACATGCCTCCCCGTACTATAACTTTTTAGGCCTGAATCAGTGTGAAGTGAATTCAAAGGAAAGCATCAAACAGGATTTCAGAGCTCTGGGGATGGTGGTCGAGGGTCTGGGAGCCCAGGTCATYTTCTCCTCAATCCTGCCAGTGAGGGGGAAGGATGGGAGGAGGAGCAGACGGATTTTTCAAGTTAACAACTGGCTGCGCCGCTGGTGTTGGCAACAGGGTTTTGGTTTCTACGATCACGGGACCCTGTTTGAAGATCAACAACTGGTGGGGAGAGATGGGATCCACCTCACTAAGCAGAGCACGTGTGTCTTTGCTAACAGGTTGGCCAGCCTGGTAAGGAGGGCTTTAAACTAGGAAAGTTGGGGGAAGGGGAGAGTTATAGTGACAGGGTAGTCAGCAAAACACGGCTCAAGTCGGGATGCCTCCAGCGGGTGCAAGCAGCCGGGGAAGTGCGCACAGGACATGGCTATGGAGGATCCTCTTGCATCCTCCTGGGAAACCTGAATGTTTGATTACCTCTCTGAAATGCCTGTACACCAATGCACGCAGCATGGGGAATAAACAGGAAGAATTAGAGATCTGTGTGCGGTCGCAGGGCCATGATCTCATTGCAATTACAGACACATTGTGGGATAGCTCGCATGAGTGGAATGCTGTCATGGATGGCTACGTGCTTTTTAGGAAAGACAGGCCAGGAAGGCGAGGTGGTGAAGTTGCTCTTTATGTGAGAGAGCAACTGGAATGTATCAAGCTCTGCCTAGGGGTGGATGAAGAGCGAGTCGAGAGCTTGTGGGTAAGGATTAAAGGGCAAGTCCAGCGTAGGGCTACGAAGATGATTAGGGGACTGGAGCATCTCTCATACAAGGAAAGGCTAGAGAGCTGGGCTTGTTTAGCCTGGAGAAGAGAAGACTGAGAGGGGGATCTTATCAATGTATATAAATATCTTAAGGGAGGGTGTCAAGAGGATGGGGCCAGACTCTTTTCAGTAGTGCCCAGTGACAGGAAAACAAAGGAGGTTCCATCTGAATATGAGGAAAAACTTCTTTACGGTGAGGGTGACAGAGCACTGAAACTGGTTGCCCAGAGAGGTTGTGGAGTCTCCTTCTCTGGAGATATTCAAACCCCGCCTGGACGTGATCCTGTGCAACGTACTCTAGGTGATCCTGCTTGAGCAGGGGGGTTGGACTAGATGATCTCCAGAGGTCCCTTCCAACCTCAACCATTCTGTGATTCTGTGTGAAAGACTCCAGTTCAGTGGATGGTGGATTGTGGAAATAGTTGTGTATATTTTGAGCAAGATTCATTTTCATCAAGTATTTTGTGAACCAAAATGTGCTTGCAGAAATGGTCATGAACAACCAGCAGAAAAAAGGCTTTCAGACACACAGTTAGAATTATTCTGCTTAAGAATCATCATCAGCTTTCTCCATTGCTTACCCAGTTCTTATCAGTACAAAACATTTATACAAAAATAAAGAACAAAAATAAAAATGACTTCCATCAATGTATCTTGTTCTTGGAAGAAGCAGAAGAAAAAAAATTATCTTAGTTATTGGTCATCAGAGTCAGGACTAGATCTTTCAAGAGCCTTTGATCTGCACTAGGATTATCCTATGATCCAGAATACAGTACCTTTCATTCCAGCCTTTTCTGATCTCCTCATGACATGACAACTTATAAAACAGTTCATGCTGTCTGTYTATTCCTTTGCGACTTTCCGATTATGGATATCAGACCTATTATGCTTAATGACTGGAACTTGTTGTTAGAGGAATGGCACTCTGCAGTTATTACCAACAGGCGTGGATGCAAATATCTGCCTTTGTATCATTGGTGGGGGGAAACAAGATCTAAATGAAACATTTGACACTTACTGTTCTGAGACCCGCGATGGTACACCTCAAAGACTGAAGATTATCAATAATTATTTCGCCAACCAAAGGACAGAAGTCTTCTGAACAGCTCCATTCCACTAGGAAACAAATAAAAAGAGAAAATTAAATCAGGTATCTGTCCAAGCAAAAACATCAAAATACTTTAATCACTTTACAGATTTTCCCATTCCATGCGAAAATGTTTAAAGTCAAAATAACATTTAGCAAAACTTTGCACAGTAATTAAGTTATGATTGTGCGTGGGTGAGAGAGAGAGAAAAGCAAAATATTACTCAAAAGCTTTTAATAAGAGAATGCTTAAAAATGCACTGGCATACAAATTACATTCAGTCAACATTTGCCCTCATTTAAGCAGCTTCCTTTTGAAGAAAGTGAAGTGGCAGAAAATAGAAGATTTGGACCTGCTAATGCCATTAGGCATCTTATACATCCAAACCAACAAAGAGCGCTGTTCTGCAATTGGATCTGCATAGGAAGGCTTGGGCACTTGCAGAAAGCCCTTTGGGTTCCCTTGCRCTGTAAAACTCTCATCACATAGCCTTGGCTGTTCCATATAGAAATATCCGCTTTGGTCCAGATCTGGCACTCACTAAAGTCTCTTCGCTGGTTTCAGTGGGCTCTGGCTCTGTAGTCCATGTCCGGTTCTGCTGTGGTCACTGAAATTACAGAGCTCCACAAGGACCTATTAAGTTTATCCACTTTCAAATTGAATTAACTGGCACTGGGCTGACACATCCCTCCCAACCAGTCCTGAGGCCAGTCCTGCAGCCTGAAATACAAAGGGAACCTTTACCAAAGTGCTCCCATCAACTTGTAGAGCCTGCTCATGTTCCTGCTTAAGAGGTTATGAAATTAGCACCCTGCTGTAAGTACGCCTCCTCATTACTTAAAAAAAATCAATGTGAATGTAAAATAGTATCAAACAGACCATGACGAACTACAGGATCATTTAAAAAAAAAAGAATACATGCAAGCGGGAAACTGATGACTGCAGACAGGAAAACGGCTTCTTTTTCTTAAATTATATTTTAGCAATGACAGGTACCATGATTAGATTTAAGGTTAATCCCACAGTCATACCTCCGGGATTTAATAACTTGTTCACTTAAAAAATCTTCATATTCAAGCTTTCAGACAAACCTATCAAAAATATAGTGAAATTCATCTCTAAACTATTCTACTACAGACATGGGAAAATACTATCGATTTTCTGGGTTTACACCAAAATAACTGGTGAATTATTCAGCCCAAAGCTTTTCCTTTAAGATACATAAAATGGCTTATAGATGCTTTATTTATGTATGTATTGGCATTGGAGGCAATATTTTAGACTACATCAGAAGGCATTTTAATTCCAGCATGTGAAAGCTTCATCTTCTCACTCTAAAAGTTCATTGTCTCTTACTGGTATTTTCATATTAAAAGGTGTCACAGATTTTTTTTCTCAGCATATACAGCATTTATCTAAAACTGCTGAAGTATCAACAGCACAACTCACTTTTCCTTTCTCTGCCACTCCCTTTCTGTGATTTCACTTTGTGAATGCACAGTACGTTCTGCAACATTTTCATATTTTCTGCAAAGAAAAATGATACTGTTTTTGTCTATTGTCTTTGAACTTTTTCAGTATATATTTTTGTAATTTTCCATAGATTTTAAAATACCTAATTACAGCCACCTTTAATGGAAGCTATCTCTATACACTAATAAGAATATGTAGAAACTGCTACTGTACCATGTTGTAGAGCTTTTGTTGATGACTTAATTATAACAGTGCCTAAAAGTACTATTAAACTTGATGGCCTGTCAGAGTTTCCATTGTAAACCACGATTTTCAGGGTTTTATAACTCCAGTGTATTAAATCATTGAGGACATTGTACACATGCTGCTAACTTAGACATGTTCTCCATTTTCCAAAAGGATAAATCAGAAAAGCCTTTCTCGAATTGCTGAATATGTTACTAACAGACTTGCAGTCACTTCAGATGCCATTTGTCTTTTCAAAGATTCATGTAAAGCAAGACAGTGTCACAATCTCAGAACAGACTGTGCCAGCAAATCCCATTTCTTCAGTGACATCCACGGGCATGACTGACAGTGCGCTGCTCAGCCTGAGAGGCAGCAGTAGGCTTGTGCTCCAGGCAGCACAGAACAAGAGCCAAGGGAGAAAGAAAGAGGCAGCTTTAAGCTACCTTTGAGCTTCCCTAATTTTCAGCTATTCTATGGACTGGAGAGTACCCAGACATAAACTGGTAGTTCAAGAGGCATATTTAAGTTGTGGTAGTTTACACAAATAATCCTATGCTTTAAGCACCTACCAGAAAACACTGCAGCCCTGTGCTTGACACATCTCTCTCTCTTAGCTCTTCCACTTTTACACCAGCATTTAGAAAAGTGCTCTGAATATTCAGAGATCCTAATACACTGCCGGAAGAGAAATCAAATGCCTTAATGTACATGAGATTTTAATCCTGTATCTTTGCATATGTGTTTACAGCAGGAACAACACAATACTATTATTATGACTAGCCACAACRTAATCGTTGTTCTCAGAAATATTCAAAGACCACCGAGTTCAAAGAAAGAAGCTGAGTTACCAATGGGAGATCACACTAAGCAATACATAATGGCAAGAAAAGGCTGTCACTGCCTATAAAGCCGTCACAGTAACACTGCCTAAGGAGGTGGCGTTTGAAGTAATAAATCACAGTTTTACTCTGATGTCCTGTCCTAGGACAAACTATTGCCCTGACTCAYGTTGTTAGTAAGACCCCAGGTTCAGGGCACACGCCTTCATCCCCTTCCTGGGGGACACTGTAACCTCCCAGGCCCCGAGGGACGACTGCTCGCTAAGGAGAGCCACCGGCTCTGCCAGTCCGTTCACAACGGCGCTCAGCGCAGATGCGTAACCCTCCGATCGCCAGACCCAGCCTAGTCTTCGCTGGTTGCTAGACAGCAAATCAGTTGCATTTCTCCTTGCAGAGCCAAGTAATGCCAGGACTTTGCTCTTTTTTTGTTAGCTTACCTTGTGGTGGCTGAGTCCCATGAAATTGAAAATATATGAGCAATATGATATTAGCTTGTAGGCCTGGTTACAATACTCATTATGACTGAGAGCCCTCCTTTTAAAGCATATGTACCTTACAAGATGATGCATACAAAGCTTCTCAAAATTCAAATTTTAAATACATATTTTTAAAAACTTTACATTTGGAAAGAACCCTGCCCCTCAGTTTTAATAAAAATTTCCATAAATGAAAATAAACATTTCTGAGCAGCTGTGTTAGAATGGTGCCTTTCCCCCTTGTTTCAAAATACTTCTGAAAACATATCAACAGTATTTCACCTGCTTTCCTGAAATTTTTCAAATTTTTGGATGCACTGAAACATTGCTATTTTTTGATAGAATGTCATTCTCTGACTTCTATCTTCCTAAAGAAACTCATAACAAGTTGGATTTTTTCTTTTGCTTACTTTTGTTTTTAACTGACATTTTTTTCCATCATTTTACTGCTTCCATTGAGAAGTGGATGACATGGTATAGCTTTTTAAAAAAAAGCCACAAAAGTGCAAACTGACTTAAGTCATTTACCAATTATTAAATTTACATTCCCTGTTACACACTGCCAGGCTTTAGCTTTCTATCTTAATGGTTGTCTAAAAATAATACTCTATTATACTCATTTATCAGGTTTTAGTCCTTTTAGAAAGATGTGAATACCAGTGTCCCTATTTTACAGATGGGAAAATGAAGGCAAGGAGAAACAGTATCTTGTTCACTCAACAGGCCCCAAAAGAAGAAGAGACAAACTCCTGTGACCTGTGCTGTATCCCTATTTATTAGGCCAGTGTTGCTAAGAATTTCTGGGTATGTCAGATGTACATAGCTCATTCTGGTACCTGTAGAAAACTACACGTCCATGGTCTTACCCTTGCAATGAACCTAGACCTAAAAATGATGTCACTGTGCATGAGCAAGCCAGCATGAAGGCATCGATAAATCTTTGCCCACTTTTTAAGAAAGTGAACTCTGGGAGAGACTGCTCTGGTAGTAAAATAAAAATACCAACTGTCTGTGTAATTCTAAAGTTCTTGGGACTTTAAGAAAGAACAAAAGGCAGGCTAACCTCAGCATTTTAGAAGCTGAACATAAAAATGCTCAAGCATAAAAACTTGAAGATGTAGAAGGTCCTTTATAAGAGCCCAGGAACAAGAGCTGGTCTTGTAGACTGCACCAACTGTGCTGCAAAGGACCTGAAAGCTGTTGGGTGAATTAAGGATGGAGCATGTTCCAGTCCTGTTCTGAACACCCGAAAGGCCTGCTTTGTCTTGAACGCTGAATGTCTTCGCTGTTGCGGGTTTCCATCTGACACTTCACGTTATGTCAGAGCAAGGGTTTTTTTTTGTGTTTAATATATTGGTGACTATGTGTTTTAATGAAGGTGCCCTGTATTCCAGAGCTTGCAAATGCACGATGTGTTGCTGCGGTCGCCAAGATAAGTAGTAATTTTTAAATAAACAGCAGTATAAACAGTTACATAAAACTCATGTAAATTGCTGGCACATAATTTTAGACTGGCTTCAGTTATGTAACTTACTTCTGGCCAAGTTTTTTTTTATTCTCAATTCATGCACTTAAAAATAAAGGGACAAGCTTCTTTTCACCTGTTTCTTTTCCACTCGCTATCTTTCTGGTATACTGAGCACATCTTCAACAGCTCATCAGAGAGACAGACGGGCAGACAAGTGACAAAGTGAAGGTACAAAACATCTCCTAACCTTACTGCAGATCCCTTCAGGAAAGGGGCATCTTCCCCCTAAGTAAATAGCCCAAGCCACAGTAGAATTTGTCACTTCTCTCGGCATTTGTTTTTACTTGCATTTCAATTATTCCCTGAATCACTGTGTAGATTAATTAGATTGAGGGACATGACTTATATGTTGCCAAGTTGATGGGGACTACTGAACAGCGTAGTGAGCTGGGGTTCTGGGTTTGATTCTTGCATTTGCTATGGACTCGCTGTGTGACCTTGGGCAAACCATTGTGCCACTACAGCTTTTAACCCAGACTCTTCAGGAGCAAGGATTTTCTCTCTTTCCCTTCCTCCCTGTGTCCAGGGCCTAAGGCTCAAGGACGCTGTGATCTTAGCTAGTGTTTCCAAGGACCTTCAAACAAATAATAATTACATTGCTCTGTAGCTTCCTTTGAAATGTAAAACTGAAAGAGTGAAAGCCCTAAAACCAGAAACCCCTTTACAACATCTTTTTCTGTCTGCTGATCTTTAAAAAATAATTACAATAATTTACACTCGTAGTGTCTTAGCAGCTTGATTCAAGGACACTGAGCACTGTCATTTGTCTGAATAAAGGTAAGATGAAAGTTCCTAAATATAGACTCAGAAGTATAACTCTAGTGAAGAGAGGTCCCACAAAGCCGACCACCCGCATAATATAATATTAATTAATAATTAATATAATCGTAGAAACCGCTAAACTTCAGACTTGACAAGACTTCAGGGCAATCAGTACCAGACAGAACATGCTTACAGACCTTGCTTACATTGGAGAAGTTTCTCTCATTATCACAAACTGAACTACCAAACTACTCCTCCAGTAGTTCAACTCGTAGGAAAGGCAGTATGAGGTTTTTGGGTAGTTTCCCCTGTGTAAACATTTCAGACATACAGAAAATACATTTCAGATAAGGGTTTCAAAATGAATTGAACCTTAGATGCTCCCTACATCGTATTATAATCCTGTTTGTTACAACTGTGGTCTCTAAGGAGATAAGTGACTTGCCATGGCTCTCACAGCAAGCTACCTTCACATAACAGAGTTGAATGCAGTAGTCCTGGTTCATACCATCTTCTCCAGTTCCTGGGCAATAATATCTAAGTTAGGCAACAGCTCTTCCTCTCACTTTTCCTTATGTCCTGAAGCCGTGGTAACAATGAGCACACACCACAGACAGATGCTTTTATGCATACGATCAAATGTGCAAATTCTGATCATCAATAACACACAGGAAGGAACTTGGAAAATTCCTGATTTCAAACTACTATACCACTCCCTTTATTATTTCATTCTGACAGTTTTCAGGAACATAGAGAACAATTACTGCATAATTAGATGGGCAAACTCCCATCCACTGCTGTCTAGCAGTTCAAGACCTAGATGACAAGTCAGTCCTGGGTTCTACTTATACAATATCCATCATTTCCTGAAGTCAGCAAGACTGCGTGTAGAAGAAAGATAAACAGGAATTGGCATRGTATCTCAGGGGGCAAAGATAACAATAGCTGATTCTGCAGCACTCAAATAGCAGTCAGCTGTAAGAGGAAAATCCAGGTTTTCTTTCATCCCAATATCACCTATACTAAATCACTGCACGGCCTGTTTTAGATCACTGTATCAACAAAAGCTAAACAGGCTTCCCTAAGGACACTGTTGCCAAATCTTGGTCTATGAATTACTGTTTCTCTGAAAGAAACATTTTGTAACTCAGACTACTAAATCTTTTCTTAATTCAGCCTAGAAGGGACAGTTCAAGGCAGCTAGGAGAAATCAGTTTGTTGGTGCACACAGCATCATCATCTCAGATGGAGAACAGAGGTGACTGAATACTGCAAAAAAGCTCTGCGTTTATTCAATTTTTGCAGATTTGGGTTCTGGCTCTGTTAACATCTTTCATGTTTGGAAATTCTCCAAAGAATGATAGCAGAAAGACAAGTCATACCAACTGCATGCAGTACTTGCAGGGATCCCAGCATGGTGCCTCCACTGGGAAAAAAAAGGGTTTGGCACTGAGGAGTCTGTATGTGTTCCCGTTTTTCATATGAAGCTTGTAATCCATCCGTAAATGCAGGGTAACTCAGAATGTCCAGAGTCAGTGGCATTTTGCTTGATGAGAGTGTAGATAGGGACAATATGATACAAGCCACAACATTTACAGAAGGGACAGGTGAACTTTTCATTTGTTTGTTTGGAGACTGGAATTTACTACAGTGCCTAAGGGATTTAGGCATATTGCTGTGCAAACACAGAAGTTAAAACAATGTAGTCATGGCCTGGGACTACGACTTCTAGGTACTACACAAATTAAAAACTGAGTTCCTACCTGTCTTAAATAGCAGTCGTCTTTATTTTGGAGATCCAAAATCTATCATTTCAGTTGTTTCTGTAAACTTATTCAAGGCTTTTTGTACTGGAACAGCAGAAACATTAATAAGGCTGAAGATGAATGAAGAAAAGGGATGAACCACTGTGTCCACTTGAAGTAAATAAAGCATTACTGTGTTTTAGTATGAAAGAGTATGGCAAACTATGCCTAGAGAGCATAACTTCATTTGAAACGTCCAGGGGTATGGGTATAAAGTTACTACTAGTTTTTGAGAATTTTTTAAATACTCAAATACTTACTTTATTTGCAGTAAAGCTTCTTCCCAAACAGCTATGGGCTCCTTTACCTTTTATGTCTGCTAATAATAACAGATGAAGTTAAATCACCTTTTCTGTGATATTGTTTCTGGATGTTCCTTTGACTGAGGCCAGAAAAATCAAGGCATAAAATAGATTATTATAGGTGGCACTATGACAATGGGCTTGGTATCAAAGAAACATCTTTGCTTGATCATGGTTTCACCAGTTCATTTTATGGCAGATATATATTACCTACATGACATATCATTTCTTATTGCTTTGCAGTAAAATTCTCACCAACAGAAAATATGAAAAGGATTGACTGTTTTCTCTGAAGTATTTAATTAGTGTTGTCCAAGTGCTAACAATTCTTTATCTGTTCGTAGTGAGGTCAGTTACTGCAGTGGAAGAAGGAAATTTTTTCCTTTTTGTTAGTGCGAATGAAATTTCTTACTAACATTTATAAATAACTAAGAAAACATGCTGTAGGGGTGCATATTACCTTCCAATGTAGGCCAGTGGTTAAAAAGCTAATGTAGAACTCTACATTATAATACCATAAACCCAGTCTTGCTGCAAAAAGGAAATCAGGAGAAAATACATGTTAGAACTGTGAAAGGGGACTGCAGAATAAATGAAGCTCTCACAAAAAGGCTAGAGAAAGGTGTAACAGGCTCAGGCTCCAACTCTGCAGATTTCCACTCCCAGTGGGTAGTTTTTACTCATGTAATCTGTGTAACCAAAGCCAGTGGGGAAGCTTATGAAAGTAAGGACTACTCATTTGTGTGAAGCATGCATGGGTTAGGCTCAGCTTCTTCCCAAAACATAATACATTAAAATTCGATTAAAAATGAGCAGTTGGGAAAATGCAAACAAAAAAAAGTCATTTATCAAAATGTACAAGACATTCACAAAGTGGAACACTGCACAGCAGTGTCAACAAAGAGAGAAAATACACAAATCTGTATTCAATTAGCCTATTTAATGGGATTCCAGTGCTTTTCCTTTGGTTCTCTTGTAATCTTTTTTTAAAGAGGGCCTTATCTGAATAGATGCTAATTGATTACATTTAAGGCATTTATTTCTTTCTAAACTAATACCTACAGTAATTTAAAGTGCTTTCACCTCTCCCTAACACCGCAGCCAGTTGTCATGGGCAAAACAGTCTTGATTTGGGGAATTTTTACTTAATTTAATTTATTGACAGTTAACACAAACTTCTAATCACTGATTCAGGTATTGAGAAGAAAGAAAACAAACAATTAAACAAACACTTAAGTAAACACCTTTCCTCCCCCTTTCCCAGGCTCAGCTTATCCAAACACCTATCTTCCCTCTTTCATAGTCTCTACTTCCCGTTTTCACCATGGATTGTGCTCAGTCCTTCCCAATTCCTTTGGGGAGGCAATGGGCAGCACAGGAGGGTGGGGTGGTGCCTGCCACTCCTCCATGCTTCTTGCTGGCTTTCCTCTGCTCCTCACTGTCCCTGCTCAGGTGTGGGTTGCCCATGGCTGTGGTCCCTTGGGGGCCCCTGCCCTGCTATGGGTTGCCCATGGGCTGCAGTCTCTCAAAGGTGCACCCTTGGGCATGGAGCTCCTCCTTCCAAGAGCACTTCTCCAGCCCCATGTCTTCTCAAGCATCTCTCCATGTGTCTCCTTACGTGTCTTCTCACGTGTCTCCTCCCCTAGTGGCTCCTGCTCTTAAATCTGAGCTGGGGTGCTGTGGGCTCCTCTGATGAGCTGATGTTTCGGGGTGTGATGGAGTGTTTTCATTGGTTTCAGAGCTGGCTGGGCCTGCCTGTGACTAGCACCTGTTAGTTCCTGGCATCTTCCCACACAAGCACCACTGCAGCCTTGGGCTACCAAAATCTGCCATGCGTGCCCAACACAGCACTCAGGCRTGAGCTAATTGGGTGCTCATGCATGAACCAATTGGGTGCTCTCCCATGATTCAATAGGGCTCTCATGTGTGAACCAGATGGGYAGTCATGAGTAAATTAATTGGGTGCTCATGCACGCACTGATTGGGTGCTCATGCATAAATTCGTTGGGTACTCATGCATGAACTAATTGGGCACTCATGCATGAATGCAATAAACCCTGCAGTTTATGTCCAATATACCTGGTAAGATCTTGAAGCAAGATCTAAGGGCCTGATTTCAAATTTACATTCATTTATCAGTCCTGTGCATCAGATCTAATCACTAGAAGAATATCAGGTTCTGGGTGGACAAGTAAACTGACTATGTTTCAGAACTTCTACACATGTAAGTGGACAAGGAAAGACCATGATGGACCAGAAAAGACTTCAGAAATAAGGCGGTGAGCAGAGAAACATTACCCCATTCCCTCTGAAGAGATTCTGCTAACTTAATCTTATTAGCAGCTAACATTGTTAAGTTTGCAGTAAGGAAGTATTCCCAAACCCATGGATCAAAAGATCTGCTAAAGAAGGATTCTCTTTCAAGACAGAAACAGAAGGTCTTGGGTTCCAGTCCTGTCACTGACTATAAGAAATTCACCTCTTCTATGCCAGTTTCCCTGCCTATAAACTGGAAGCTTTAATGCTTAGCCACATGCAAAGTATTTTTAAAAATGCTTATTAATGCTGCTAAGTCAAAGCAAATGTAAAAGGTAAAGTGATGTCTAAAATTAAGCCACATCATGATATGAGCCTTTTTCTTAGATGCACCAAAGACAGACAAAACCAGACCCTAGACGTCTGGGTTTTCTCATAGCCATTCATCTTGAGCTGCTGTTCAAAATTCTTATAAAACACAAAGCAGGAGGAAAGAATGATTGAATTGAATAATGTGTGTCTGATCAACTACATTACTTAATTATACCCTCACTTAATATGTAATCCAAGCTCAAAGGTGTCTTTAAATACATAGCAGACTTAACAGAAAAATTAAGAACTTCTATTTTTTTTAAGCTCCAATGCATACTACAGACATTGAAAGGAGTTAGAAATAGAAAGGTTTGTTTTAACATTTAAACATTTCTGTACTTGCTATGCATAAAAATAGAAGTCAAATTGCACAGTCCTGTTAGCTACCAAAATGTAATGTGCAAATAAAGTGCCCAGGAGACCTAATAAAATGCCATAAATGAACTACTGTAAAAAATATCAGACCACACCTATTCAGCAGGACAAATTCAAATGTCTTACAAAGAAATGTATTCTCTTTGCTTTTTATGGAGTAAAGAACTGATCTGGGGAAAGAAAGAATGAGTTTCAAAATATACATAGAAACTTTGACTAATAAGTGAAAAAGGTTTCAAGATCAAGTTGAATGCAGAATGCTACTTAATTCCACTACAAACTGGAACAGGATCAGGCTGTGACATAGCACCTACTGTATAAGGATGTATAGATATTAATGTTAAAGCAGCACAGTTTCATACATAAGATTCACTTCCACAAGCATTCACTTCCATAACCAGGGTTCTTCCAGAAATCAAACAAAGCTCAGGCTTCCTATTTTCTACTCTGTGTGACACTGCAATGTGAAGAGCCACCAACAAAGTAGAAGAAAAGATGGAATGGAGATATCTCATATTTTACACACACACATATATATACTTGCAAATAAATAAAAAAATATGCACAAGTATGTCCTTTGTGTGAACTCTACCTGATGGACTAGCCAAATCTGTGTGGAGCCAAACCCACACAGTACTGGTCCTGCCTGTGCAATACTGGAAGGATCACTGCTACAGAAGAATCCAAACTCAATCAAATATGGCAAGTCTACTACAGATAAACAAGTCAAATACACAATTACAAATTTAAGCGTGTGTGTGTGCGCGCGCGCGTGCACACGCACACAGGGATAATCAGAGGCCCATACAGATTTGTGAGATTATTTGGTTGTGGAAGGATTATTCATGYGAGTAAAACATGCAGAATCACACAAAATTCCTAGACAGTTTTTATAAAATTCTTGAGGCTTTTCACACAGAAATTTTCAATGACAGATTTCCACTGACACAGTGAGATGTCAATTGATAATCTCAGACAATGATTTTTTTGAGCTACAAAACATATAACATATAGGCCCACCTCGGCACACTTCCTCATCCTGTGATCTTGGATGCTGACCTTTAGGTTTGGTGTTCTGAGCTGCCTTTTCATTAGTCTGTTCCTTTGGCTGAGGCTTCCAGTGATAACACCAAACCGCGCCAGCTCTCCTGGACAAATGTACTTGCCTATAACCAACACGTTCCATCCAGGCCACCAAACCATCCACCACACAGCAACATATTTTGGCTACTGCACATCTGACTAGGGCTGAACCAATGATTTAAAAACAATTTAAATTATTCTAATGCAAAAAATTTTGAAAAGAACTACAAATTGGCTAGGAGGAAGGGAGGCAGCAAGTGATTTTTTGTCAAGAATTGAGCAACACGTAACTCTCTTTCCTGATCTAAGCTCAGCTGGCTGAATTTTTTTTTTTTTTTTTAAGAGCTACATTGACATAGAAAATGAAAAAATCTTCACTCCATCCAACAGAAATCCTAGAAGGCAGTTGAGCAATCCTGACAAACATAAAATATTCTGCTACAATAATGAACAAGCAAAAAAGGTAACAAGGACTAAAGTGGCCTAGACAACTTAGCATTGCTATCTGGAAAATAGCACGGCATCTGAGTCCACAGCTACATTCAAACAGAAAGTAGATCAGCTCTGTTTACCACGTAAACGGAGGCTCAGATTTTTTTCTCTTTCTCTCTCTTCAAAGATAAATAGTTGCAGTCTCTTAAATAAATTAGCTCAACTTTGGTTACAGAAGCTGCCTCAATTTTTCTCCAAAAAGGAATATAGATGTTTGTTCAGAAAATTGTAAATAAAGTATAAACGCAGATTTTCCATTACATGGTGGTCCTTCTCAGTAGGTAATGTTCAGCACGGYGTCCATTTTTCTTCCTTATCCTATACTTGGGGATTAGAGCACTATTATGACTACTTCTGATGGGAAATAGATGAAAAATATTATGCAATAAGAGGAGGTTAAACTATACTTATTCATCGTAGAAGCAAAACAATAATCAGGTTTAAAAGGAGCAGAAAATGTGTAATTTTTTCTTTGAACTGAACTGATTTCTCTATGCGTGTGTTGTGTGCTATATGTGAACCCCATCAGAAAGGCTAACTGGTGAAAGACAGCAATTCTTAAAAGCCCTACAAGCACCTACTACCCAGCTCCAAAGGGACTGCTCCTAGAAGTTAAGTGGTGCCTAACTGGATTATGAAGCTGCTGTGATTTTTTGCATCAAGGCAGTTACAGTAGCGTAGCTCTGGGGTAAAAAACCATCATGCAGTAACAACACGACAGTGTGTACAAGATGTTGTATAATAAGGTTCACCTTAGTTTCAAACTGTGGCAAGTTATTTTGTATATGAGTGTAGACCATCTTGATTGTGGTTTTAAAGGTATAAAACCAAGGCAGGTCTTAAGTTTTATTTCCACGATGGGGTGTATAGTTTGACTTGAGGGCATGATTAGCCAAGGACAGGGGCCTTTCCTCTCAGCACTACAGTGATGCTTCACATCCTTCCTAAAACTGGCTGGGGTAGAGTGTCTCTGGCTTTAAATCTCTCTCTAGTGCAGAAAAGATTACTACTATTGTTATTGATTTATGTCATGCCTGTCTGCTTCCAACCTCAAAACACTTTACTAAGTTACAATATACATAGGAATAATTTCACTGCAGCCACCACCACACTGTAGCCTTCTCTGGAGGGAAACTGAAGGGAGCCATTAGGATGGTGCCTGCAACATTAAACAACAATCCAGGAGAGGAAGCAAAGAATACGCTGGCTCCTTAAAGCAGTGGCTCAACAGAATGCAATCACTGAACGCCATCCAGCTGGGACACCAAAGTCAATACCCATTCACTGTGTGTGGTTAAAATTAAATCTCCTAATGAAGTGAGATGGTTTTAGTGGTTAGAGAGTGAGTGCAAAGTATTATCCTCCTCTATTATTATTTGTAAGTTATACAGCTAACAAGGGAAAGGATCACACACAAGAAAATAGCAGTAAGATAATGTTCCAAGCCCAGTTTCAAAATGACATTTGAGCAAATAAACCTTTGGAAAAACATGTAAAAAAAAAAAATGACACAGAAAAAAGGAATTGGCAGTTTCTCAATGTTTTTAAGGAACTGAACTAAACTGAACAGAAGTGATGTCAGTTTTTATCCCCTATAATTCAGGTCCAGAGAAAGAACATTAGCATTTGTTAATGAGCAGGTATTCCCTAAACACTGCTGCAAGTGCTCTTCACTAAAAAAAGCAGTATTGAGGAAAAAAACCCTAAGAGTTTATTTTTGGCCCTGAATTAGCAAAATGCTTAGATAGTTTTCTGGATTGGGGGTTTATATATCAGATTAAAAAGATCCTCAGACAGTGCTATCAAGCTCTTTTCACGGCTAGTAATTGCTAGCTGGTTCTAATCATTCTTGCGAGTGAACATTTGAAAGGTTCATTTTATGACCCCTCAAACTAGCACAAAGAATCTCACTCCATAATGTAATAAACAATTCTACAACCAGTGCTTAATTAATTCCCGAAAGTCACCAAAAGGAGCTATTAATGATCTTTCTTTTTATCTAACCATAAATATGCAGGTCTCCTGGGATAAAGGATTTTAAAAGAACATTCTGGCAGGACTAACTGTCAACTTGATAAAGCATAAAATGATCACCAGTGAGGATAATTCAAAATGTGATGACACTGCTACCTAGTCTGATTAGAAAGTCAGGTCACGTTGGATTAAATTTCTCTTAATGTTGTACTTACCAAAAAGAGAACAGAGCTGGCATGGTACAAAACAGATTCAAACCAAATGTATGTGCAAGAGGAGAAAACCACAACCTTTAGAAAATATTTTTTAAAATTCAATTGTATTTGGGGATTTGCTTTACTGTGAAAATACCAACATTTATTATGTATTGTGGACAATGTATCAGGGTGGTACAAAATCTGCTTATTACAAAGAGCAGGCTATTATTTTCAAGAGAACTTAAGTGTTTTAGGAGCCCAAGTATCATTTGCACAAGTAAATCAGGCAGTAGGAAGCCCTTAAATGAAATCTAGTTTCTTGGCAACCCAATCCATTGTTCAAAATTAGATTTAGGCTCCTAAAGGGCTTTGATGCTTTTCGAAATCACACTTCCTGCAGCACTCCACAGCTGACTAGGTATAATACAGTAATTTACCCTTCTGCTGAGGTTATAAACAATGGAATCACTCTGGCGGTCTTAGCGATGTCTGGGAGGTTGTGCCTTTTTTTTTTTTTTAAACACTGTAAAAAAATTTCTTCTGGCCAAACCCAGCTATGATAGGAAGCAGGGGGAGGAGAGAAAGCGAGAATCTGCCTATTCCAAAATAAACTTATGCAGTCCCCTGGGTGCAGATGTTAGCGGGACCTGTGCACCTGCATTTCCCACACTCAGAGGAGCCCCAGGAACTCTTGGGCACTCGCCTGGACTGGGCTCTCTGAATGTCTCCTGTTGGAGCAATCGCTGCAACACACACACACAGAAAGATGAAACAGACTGCCCCACAACCCAGCCGCTACGCTTCTTGCTGCTATGAAAATCCAAGGTTCAAATACGTCTCCAATAAATCTTTAATTGTTAATGCAAACTGGAAGACACAACAGGAAGATTAAGATAGAAGTAGTAGGAAATCAACTACAAGGACATTCAGGGTCCCCCTTTGCCTCCCCTGGGGCAGGCAAAGGCGGTGCCAGTTCTTTAGAACAGTGCTTTTATGCAGAAGGAGAATCCTGATATATATCCCAGGGTCCATCTGGAAGATAGAGGCTGCTGATTGCTGCACTTAGCTTGGAAGAACTTGCTGTTCCAAACATTTTAGAAAACCTGGAAGTTCCTTTAAACAGGAAATTTTAAAATTTCTCATTTTTGTTCTAACCTGCAATAAAACTTTTTTTTAAAGTTGGAATTTCCTGTGGAACAGAAATTCTGTTTTGAAATGATTTCTATTCAACAGGGCTATTCAGATGGAAGCATTTTCCTATTCATTCCACTTTGCAACTAACTGGTGCCACCCCAATCGTATTGCTCTTCCAGGAATGATGTGGCAGCCGTGGAATAGCTAATTAGTTGGGCTGTATGATGCCGCTGCCAGAAGTTTCAGCTTCCAGAGGCATTCCTTTAAGAAATGGTGGTGTGGGTTTGGCATTTACAAAGATACACATGGTTTCAGAAGCCCACAGGCACCAAAAGTTAGCTTGTGTTTTATAGCTGGCTCATCTCAACCCAGTCACTGAGCAGATGTCCTAACCACAGCGAGTCGAGCAAACTTCTTCAAAACACTTGAGGAGAAAGCTTTTGGTTAACTTATTTTTCTTTTTTGAAAATTTCTTTCTTTGGGGAAAAAAATTTAACTTCTACAGCTATTGACAGGAAAAATAATTAAATTCAAATATGTATTACACTGCAATATACTCTCTTGTAGATAAATATCTTCGTCACTTAGCCCTCAAATTTTTGTACATTGTTAAGATAAATGAAAGATGTCTAAAACCAGTACCTTTATATTTGGTCACTACAGCTGAGTTGACACTCAGAGGTTCTTGGAAGGTGACAGTGAGTGATGTACTGCTTGTTACCATGAGACAGACATTGGTTGGCGCCTCAGGGGCTCCTGGGAGAGAAGAGAAAACATCAGCTCTTCAGCACAACAAATCCTATTCAAACAATGTTTCTGTGTCTTCAAAGAACCCACTGAAAATCACCCTGCAATTGTGAGCTTTGGGTTGTAGGTGTTTGTGTTCTCTGCCTTTTGAGCATTTTAATTAGTGCCCCTGCTAACAATATCCTGCAGACACCATTTGTTTCTATCATGGTTTTTGGCTCCTTTTGGTTAAAAATATCTTCCTGCATATATGTAACCCAATAAAACAGATTCATGCTAATTATGTCAATGAAAAGCCCCTATAAATCTCTTGGGGTGGGTAAGAGGGGAGAGAAAGGACAAAACCACAAAGAGCTAATTAAACCTTTATGGTTTGACTAACAAACTCAAATTTATCAAATGACAGAAACCATTTTTACATTATTGTGATTCAGAAATTGCGTATTCCACAAATGTTTCAGTGTAGCAGTTCCAAAATACATTTGTCAGTTGAGGCTTAATGTCTTTTAAAACAAAGCTGACTTCACAGACTATCAATCAGACTCAATTCAGAAATCAAACACAAAATGTCATGACTTACTGCTGGTGTGAATAACAATTTTTTCATTATAACAACTTACAATACTGCTGTATTTGCTGTATTTAGTATCTAATGCAAGGAACACCATATTTTTCTTGAAAAAATAATTTTAGAATACAGTAACCTTGCAAAAATTATTTGTAAGTACATTTATATAACGGTGGCTGTAAAAATATTAATGGCAATGATTGTATTTCACTGAATAGGATACAGTCAAAAGATCTAAATGTGAAACAGTTTGGCCCTGTTTGTTTACTCCTTGCCTTGGGTCCAAAGTAACTTTTACTTTGGGTACAGACTCACTTGTAGAACTGTTTAAAGTGGTCCAATCCGTGACTGCTCTTGTATGTAGATGCCAAAAATAAGATTACATTTTCACAGTTTTTATGTGAAAATTTAAATTTCATTGTCTGATCAAATACTTAAAATTCCATTTTTCTAAAACAGAAACRTTAAAAAAAAATTAAATTACAACAGAAAAAAGGCCAATGTTCTGTCCCTCTTCCTCTCTAGTCATATATTCCTAATAGTCCTATTTTAAATTCTGATCACACTAAATGAAATCCAGAAGTAAATGTGAAGAGAAAGAAGCAGGACAGAATGATCAGATCCTGAACCAAAAATTTGTAGACCTCCTCTTAGCAGTTTTAAGCGGCCTGCTCCTAAAGGAGCTGTGCGCTTGCTGCTCTCACATTTTTGGTCCTTTTTTGTTCTAACATCATTTCTCATTTCATTATGGGTAATGCCATTTAGTTGTAGTTCTCGGTTTTCCCACCTTAACACTTGTCTGTTTCACAGCCGTGTTGTATCAGAACACCTCTGCTCGACAAAGGCAGAGTATTCACAGTGGCAGAGTTCTTGTCTTGAACTTCATAATTACTTTCTTCTACTTACTAGCATGCTCGTAGCCTGCCTTCATGCGCTTGTACAGCCTGTATCTCCATTCCCATGCTTTTAGTTGCTTCTCTTTTTCTGTATTGTCCATACCAAGGCCTTCATTCATCACTTGTGCAGACAGCTCAGTAACTCGCTGCTGTGCTTCCTGGACCAATGTGCTCAGATGCGCTGACCTGCTTTCCATGTTAACAACTACCAAGAAAAGGGAAAAGTAAATAATCACTTGCTGGACTTAAGCGATAAAATTGTGGCCTTAGGCAGTCCAGTATAACCCATATAAGGTCAAATCCTTGCAACACTGTCTTCTGGTAGATGTCCCGTAGTCAAGCAGATTAAAGCCATGCCAATTTATACCACTTGAGGATCTGATCACTTGAATAAATTGAGCAAATTTTACTTCTTAGTGTTTCTCACATACTTAAAAATGTCTTAAATAGACTGCAATAGACTGCTCTAAGTTGGTGGAACATTCAAAAAAGAACCAAGACAATAAAACATTTTGGTTTCTATCCAGCCTCTACTTAGCCATAACATCATAAGTTTCTAGGGAAAAAAAGAGGCTGTTATTGGTTATAGATAAACATATACAATATAGAAATCTCTGCAAGTGAAGAGAGAACTATTTGGCAAACCTAAGAATGAGTGCTGTGCTTAAGGGCCCTGACTGGGCTTCAAAAGATCTCTTTCCAGGTTTTCTTTGTGCCTTAGTCCCCCATGTACATATCTATTTAGTCCTCTGACAGTCTTGACAAATAGTAAACAATTTGACACATGGAGGTTCTGTTTTTCTCCAGTGCACAGAACAATTTCTATCCGACATTTAGCAGTCCCTCCAGTATGCCCATACAAACTGCTAAGTGCTATATAAAGATGAAGATGACAATAACATAGGTTACAAGCTAAAACAGGCTTTGATCTCTGCCCAAGTCCACAGGACTGCCCTAAATTAGCCCCTATGCAGTGTAATATGTAGAATCAATCACTATTTTCAGAACTGCTTGTAGCCTGAGCTTCTTCAAACTATGTACAGGTTAGAAAATATAACTTGTAAAGCTGCTTAATGTGAAAAGGAATGCAACAACTGATTTGATGTTCAATACACAGGAAATAGCGTACAAGAGAAGGAATTCTGAAATCACAGAAAATAAAATTTATCTGGTATCTGGTAATTTTGCAGAAGAGCTCTCAGATACTCTTGATTTAAAAGGCCCCTATTTATCCAAAATGCTTCACTGCCACAAGCCACAACTCTTAGTAATGATGGGCAGTTGCTGCATAGGGACAGCCAGCTCCTGATTTCTCCAACGTTTTTATGGGAACAGCATGAGTCTTGCACAGGCTGCACTGATCATTTACTTGTATAAGAAAGGAGTAGACATCTATGAAAACATCAAACTGCTGTATAAGAGACCAAGACTGGCTTTTGACATCAAAACACCACATGATAGAAGATATCTGCCAGGCACATAAGAATGTGTTATTCCTAACCTGGAATCATAGGATTATAGGATAATTCAGGTTGGAAGGGATCTTCTCTAGTCCAACCTCCTGTTCAAAACAAGGTCAGCTATTAGGTCAGACCAGGTTACTCAGGGCTTGATCCAGTCTGGTCTTGAAAACTTCCCAGAAAAATTTCTCAGGCTTTACAACCATTCTGGACAACTCGTTCCAATGCTTTATTGTCCTTAGGTGAAAGAGTTTTTCCTCTTATCCAGTCTGAACCTCTTTTTTTTTTTTTTAAACTTATGCCCATTGTCTCTCATCACAATCTCACAAGCAGTTTAACAGAGTCTAAGGATAGCCCTGCATACTACTGTGAAAAATGCCATTGGATCTTTAAAAACCACAGGGGGAGAGCAAAGAATTACTTAACACCTCTGACATCCAAAGGGTTTTTTTTTGAAGAAGGTTTGTCTCTAAGATTTTGCTTTCAGAAGCTGGCTTGCTGCCACCCTTCTTGAAGTCTGATCATTCTTCATTCATTGGACATCAGAGACATATGGGCCAGGCTTACTGCAATCTGCTGGTATCCTCAGTACTGGCTGTCTACTGGGAGGCCAAAGGTGACAGGGTTTCCTGGATCCATGCCTACAATAAGCATGCAACACATCTGATAGCACACCAGGACTGAGAAAGGAGATTTCATGGGCCAGAACTTCAGGTGATTGTGAACTGGCATTGGTTCAAGTTCCAGCTGAGGATCTGGCTGTATCTCTTTAATCAAGATTCACATTTGTCAGGTCTTGGAAACATGTCAAATCAGCCACTGGAAATTTTAATCTTATTTTTATTTGGGTTTGCATGAACAAGCCAAGCCAAGAACATGTGATGAATAACAGTAACTGAAAAGATGGTAACACAGTGGACTTCGACAACAGTGAAAGTCCTGCCTCCTCCCCACTAAATTAATATTCTAAATGCTATACTCTCTGATCCTGCTTACTTTGTGTTTAAGAGATGCTAGGTTCCTGGTAAGATTTATACAGTCTGAGCTCCATTTGGAAATGAAGATCATAGTTTTATTTTCTATGGTTTTATCCTCTGCTCTGCCTACTCCAGGCAGCAGTCCAGGTGATACAGCTGGAAGCTATCTATCCTCAAGATCCTCTTTTCTATAGCATTATGTTAGTGGCTATACTGAGATTCCAGCCAGATCCCTATGGCTAAGATAGTAGAAGAGCAAGAGCTTTCCCTGTAGGAAGACTTCTGTGTGCACTTGGAAAGGACCTTCACCTTGCAACCTCCCAAATCTGTGCATATGTCCTATACAGTCACTTACAACCAGATTAAGTGATGCTTGTGTCCTGTCCCAAAATTGAGGTGAGTCAGAATTTTCCCTTGAAAACCCCACCCCTCCCACACAGCCTGGAGAAGTTTTGCTCAATTACCCACCACAGACAAGTGAAAATGCTCCTGCTGAGTGCTGGATCATGCTCTTACAGCCCTGAGATCATATAAACAGAACGGATTTCATTCTAACAGGGTTGGTTAAGTACAGGAGGCAAAGCAGAAAGACTGGAGAAAACAGAAAGCAACTGCTGTCAGTTCTACAAGAATGAAGCCAAATACAAACATGCTGCAAACCTTTGCTTTGAGTGCTGAAAATAATTTTTTGCATTTTGCTTTCAAGTAGCAACTATAAGTCCTTAAGGAAAAAAACAATCATTTGCCTTTTATGGAGAAAGCTTGATCCATTATTTCAATCAGAAAAATCAAGATAAGTGAAGTGGAAATTTGGTGGGTATATTTTGAAATGGAAATGAGGTGGTTATATATTCATATTCTCTGTGTTCATAGGCATGTTTGCATTAATTACAGGAAATGAATACTAATTTATGATTGCCCCTGCTCGCCATCAGACTGCATTTATTTACAGATGAGGTCAATGAAAAATTAGTTTAGTCTTTTTTACTGCTGTTTAGAACACTCAAGACTGTGTTTTCCTCTAGATTTGTCATGGTTAATGAATGTTGCTTCAGCAGTCAATCATGTACTCTAAATGCTGTCACACTTTTTTTTAAAGCCTCAGTCATGAACCATGACAGAAAAATAAACAAATAAATATAAAGCTAAAAAACTCTTTTCACTGAGCAGCTACACTATGCAAAAATCTCCAGGGAAGGTTAAAGGAGGCCAGAATAAATGATAATATAAGTGCTGCGGACATAGAAAAGCAATAAAGGTGTACCAACACTGAGGGTCTGGCAAAAAAACTCAACACACACACGCACATGCACACACACTCTCCAGTGAAAAAACTGGCAATGTTAGTAGCCTCAAGGTGCAATTTCCTGGAGCACTGAGATTGACATGCCAGCACTAAATGTTGTTAATTTAACTAACTTGAAATTAATGGCAGAGTCTGCAGTGGCCGAACCCCTCAAACACAGTCTCATTATGGCCTTGCTGGGAATGTCCTAAATATAGGCATTGACAGTTTAAAACAAATTCGCATACATTGGTGTATTTTTAGACACAAGGCGTCAGAGTTTGTGTCATAGTTTACAGTTGATTAATTGGGTTGGTAAGTCACCGTCCAACCCACAAATTGTGCATAAAAATGCCCATGAAGGAATACAAAGGACAGTTTTATAACTACAATAAGTAGTTATAAGCAATATTGGTATTCCAGTAAAGTGAGAAGACCTATCTCATGCTAAGGTTTTCACTGGTTCTGTAAGACTCTGAAATTCTCATTTGAGCGGGATTTTGGGTCATATGAAGACTAGGACTGAAGAGTTATGAGCAGGAGTCTTAGGTAATGGAAATGATAGATTTCAACACAATCTGTTTCCTGAAGGCATCATGGCCAAGATCAAAAGGATAATCAGCACAAACCATAGTCAAGATAATCCATTATCCTGTCATTTTTGATGACAAACTCCATATTCCAGCCTACAATCTTTGGATTAGTCACTTAGGTTCTGTTTACATATTTTTAAAGATTTCTTCTCAGTACTGATACTAACTCAACTCCCTCGGTGTTAATCAGGTTAGAAGCTCAACCTGATTCATCAGTTGGTATGCCTGACTTAGGGAACAAAAAATATCTGCTGAGCACGCATCCAACAAGCAGACAGTCCTTCAAATACCCCCCAGCACTGTGGTACTATTGTTGGTATAATTATCTTAATGATAAAACCAGTCAAACTTGCGCATAACAATTAATTTTCCAAAACAACAGTAAACCTAATCTCCTACTGGCAATTATCTAAGCCAATTCAGTTTGTGTTCTTTACTTACAGTGTGGGCTTTCCTTCGCCCCAACCTGTAGAAGGGTCCTAGCAATAGGGACGTTGTTTGTCAAAATGGCAATATCCAAAGGAGTTAGTCCCTCACTGTTTGGTGTGTTTAGGTCCAGCTCCTCCGGTGTGTACTGATAGAGAAGAATCTGAACAGCATCCAGATCTTGCTGTTCCACGGCCTCAAACATAGCTTCATTGCACTGGAAATTCTGTATATTAATAAAAACAGAAATTCAGTACAACTTTTCAAATGTGTTTTAAAATAAATTGAAAAAACTGTATTTTTTGAGACTGCTACAAAATATTGATCCTTCAGCCCCAGCTTAGGTTCAATTAGAAACATGGAAATTATTTTCAGCAAAACTCTGCTTGCTCTGCTTCCCATTGTGTGCTTGAACTTAGTTCAGGTTTGTGGGAGGATTGAAATGAGATTCAAAACCACCCAAAACAAACCTACACTTATCTAGAGATCTGTCCTGAATTCAAACTACATGAATGATATTGCGTATTTTCAGTGTGAAACTGGATGAAAGACTATGATTTTGGCAGAGGTTTGGATGACTGAATTTTTCAGACCCAAAACTCAGAGTAACAATCTGGAGTATACAAACTCAGGTGATCAAAATCCAAATCAAGGAAGCCATTCTGGAGAAAATCTCCTACAGCTCCAGCATGAGCTAGAAATACCAAATCACCCCAAACACTTCAGTCATTTCTAGGTGCTCATATTTTTGCATTTAACTTGTAATTAGAAGCTTTGAAATGCATAGTCCTTAAATAAGAAAGTAGAAAGGAGACTGAACAAACTGACTGTCCAGTTTGTGTATTTAAAAAAAGATGCATCTGAACACCAAAGAACAAACAGACAAGCAAACAAGCAAAGCTGAGAACACAAATTGCACTGACTCTCAAGCAGGAAGAACCACTGAGGGCCTTTTCCCCACCAATGACAAGGAGATAAATGAAGAACTGTATGATACAAAGAATCCTRTCATTTCTTAATTGAGCTGTGGAGAAGCAGGTGCAGGATGCTAGCATGGCCTGCAGGTTTCTGTTATGAAAACATCCTTCTGGAGCCTACAGTAATGACACATTACTTGCCAAGTTTCTTTAAATTCTCTCCCAGTGTCCCATTGCCGTAACTACCCAATAGGTTTTTTGTTTCTTTTAAGAATGAATTAGTAGAAGCAAGAGGCTCAGCAAAGCAAGGAGAGCTCAGCGTGTGGTCACATAACGGAGCAGAGATCTATGTAGACATATTGTGCCAGTGGGCATACTAAAGAAACGCATACACAAGAGAGCAAGCGATACAGATGCATGATGTAAACCAGCTTCCTGTGTCCTGAAACTCACAGTGGAAGAAACACAGAGGCAATTTTCATAAAATAACATATCATTTATGATATGAAATAAATATTGAATTGAAACCCTAAAACATTCTCTTCTACTGTGATCAGAAGTCAACATTTCAACCACATCAAAACACTTCATTTTCCCTTTTTAAAAGGGTGTAATTATATTTGGCATACTCTTGCACAACTTTTGCTCTCAGTGGAAACAATACTTTCTGATAGAGCATTGATCTGCTGCCACACATTTCATCTCCTTAAAAATGTATAGACTAGCGATTTGCAAGCAGTTCTGAAAACTGCAGCAGTAGCCCATGGCAGAGTCCGCAGCTACACCTGGAATCTCCATCAGCTCTGCAGGGGCCTTTTCAGCTGCGCTTGTAGGTAAAAGGGTCTTCAGAAATTCTGGGGCCTGACAGAGATCTTTGGGGCCAAAAAAATTTGTAAACTGCTGTTTTTAAGAACTGTTTTATTGCAGATACAATAAATGATTTGGATACAACCAACCAAGCTGCTCCAAGCACCTTCTAGGAAGGGAGAATATAGCTACTGTTTTGTTTGCAAAGTATTGGCATCACTCTAGGAAGTTGCAAAGATGGTATTATCTTAAAGTTTTAATATGGGTCCCAACTAAGCTGAATATTAAGGATCACCAGAACAAGTCAGATGTACATAAGATGATCTTTACCCAAAATTTTTAATGCACAGAAATGAGACATTTGTTAGATGAAATGAACTATGCAACAMTGAAGTGAATCTAGAAGACTCATGCAAACTCAGAAATCTAATTTAGACAGCTAAGTTAGGAAAGATAACTCACTCTGAGGAAGTATTTTTTTTTTCTGTAGATTTCCATGCAAAATAAAAGACACCACTTAAACAAGTGTCTCATGACAATGGGTCTCTGTCAAATTCTTGTTTGGATTGTAAGATCAAGATTTTATTTCATTATCAAACACTTAGACCCTATTTCAGTGTTAGGTGCAAGAAATCTTGAAATAAGAGACAGCTGAATGGTAAGCAGCCAGGCTTATCATTCTCTATCCATTCCCTCTGTTCAAGGCAAAAGATTTTCTTTAAAGACAAATACTGTCATTAGGGAGGGCACAGTTACAGTACATTTTAGAAAAGAGGTTGTCCCATATTTCTCTAATTTTAAGGTAAAGCTTAAAACGACAGAAAATTTTACTGCAATGCACCAATATTTCCTTGCATTCCAGTAGCTCCACACATCTGCTGTCTCGCTTATATAACACCTTATCCTGAAATCAGAGATTTCTTTCCTTCTGGGCATTCTCCCCTAACCCTTAAGTGATGAAGTGCTCTGAAATGTTCTAGAAATGTTTTTTTAAATTAATTTTAACTTAATTACAAAATATTTTAATTAATGGTATGATTCTGATACCTATTAAGTGTCTCTCACTCAAATCAATAACACAATAACATTTAACAGCTGTATGTCACTGTACTATGTTCTTAAAATTAACATGAACAGATCATTGATATTCCAGCTAAAGAGAAAAAAGCTATGCTCCTTTGCGCTTTGAAACTTTATTATTATGGGTGGAGAACTGGGAACTGATGCACTATTTTTTCATGTGAACGATTAGAAAAGCAAAATATGTTCACTAATTCTCCAAAAATATTTATGCATAATCTAAAAAGCATTAATTTCATCCCAATTTACATCCATTTCAAATTCTTTCTCTATCAGTTTTGGAACTTCCACTAAACTGTCATTTTTGAAATAAAGGCCGTTTATGATTCAGAAGCACCTCCACGTTTATCGACGCAGAAAACAAGCAAAATCATATTACTCTTGCAACTGATCACAGCTGGTAAAATCTACTTAACAACAAATTCATGAAGAGCTTATTACAAAGGGAATCAGGTGAAGTTAAATGAATGACTATATTAGTTTCAACTTTTATTAGTTAAGTTCATTTGAGGAAACACTGGCTAACAGTCTGAGTGCAGAACAAAAAGGTAGAGCTGATGATAGTAATCAATGACAAGCTTGCGGTACAGACTCAAGACAGAGAACTAGGTATTTCTCAGTTTGAATTTCCTCTTCCTCTGTGGCACTGGGTACATACGTAGTTTTCCCCTTTCTGAAATCAGAACAATCATTTTCTTTTAATTGACTTCATGGTATGTGCATAAGGGTTAAATGAATTAGTATTCGTAGAGTGTTACTTAAGTGCTGGATACCATCATTTGGTTTTAATTCAAATTCTGAATGAAACTCAAATCTTATACTGCATCTCAGGAGTTTCTTGCATTATATAAAAACAGAAAAACTGGAACATAATTAAAAAAGAAGGGCTACATTCTGCAGAATCAGTATTACAGCTGAAAATAACTCAGCTATATGGCTGACAAAAGCATTTGGCACTTTTTAAATATATACATACACTTTAACAATAGATTTTACCCACCTGAATGATTATTGTAAAATTCTTTCCAAAACTTTGTTTGAATTGTTATTTTTGGATTCAATTATCAAGATTAAAACCTGCCTAGATGCCTTTGAAAATGCATCTTTGGATTTTTGTTTGCCAAACTAAATATCTAAAGTATTTCTGAAATTTTGGCCCTTGGTAATTTGCTGAACAGAATCTAAGCACATGCTTAAGTTAGTTCCTCATAAATGTTCTTGCCAGCAAATCTATTGGCAGGAATGTTTCACCAAAAATGCAAAAATAGAAGCAAATTTCTATTTCTTCATTTCATTAGAAATCTGATTGAAAAAGCTGCACTCATTTAAACAAGAAACAGAGCATGAAGTTTATAACTTACTTTCATCCAATCCAAACAGTTCTGAGACCAAATTGCAAATATCAGGTTTTCCAAATGAACAATTCAGACACAACCAATAGTCTGAAATATGCTGGCATGTCTAGTAACTTCAAAGAGAGAAAAAACACGGGAATTGTGATATGGCCTTTCTAGCTAGGCATGTACGTAATCCCTCATCCACATAGTAGCGCGCATCTAACTGTAATAGACACATTTCAGTCAAACAACATCCTGGTGAGACAGCAAAATATTTACCACATTTTCAACCATGCCAGTAAATTTCTCCAATTTGCACTGGAAGTCTGCATTGAGTCCAGCTCTCCAGGCCCAAAAAATGTTCTATGCTCCAGATCAACTATTCCCCAACTATTTGCTGGACATCTTTGGATGATTATATTGTTTTCTGCAAAAGGCTAATCATATGCTATTTAAAAGTGTCTTTAATATTTCAGTATTATTCAGACATATCCAGCCCAGGAGTATGAAATTCAAACTGCGCTAAGATGACCATGTAATATTATTAGACCTACATGTTCAACTTGAGTCCAGCTGGTATTGTCACAAATACTAACAAGAGCCTTCTGATTTCTGTCTTCATTTATACCTACTAGATAATTTTCTTCTGCTATGAAAAGACAAACCACTGAATTCAAACAGAAACTGAATCACATTTACATGTGATCAGGCAAAGTTTGGGGACAATTTTTACATTTCTTTTTCCTTGACTCAGTCCTGCAGCCTCTAATCATTAGCTTTAGACAGCTGTGCTATGTGATTAATTTATTTAGGTGTTACACTGGTGCGCAAATGTATATACTGAAAAGGACTACAGTATTGCTTTGCTGTAAGTAATAACCATGTTCCAGTAAGTGATTCAGTGCTGGAGTGTTTAGAAATGCAATCTTATGTAGCTTAATTAAAATGAAGTACCCCTTTCAAGGTATTTGCTCTAGGTTAGCCTGAAAAAGTCTACTATGTGCTACTGGAGTTGGAAAAAATGTTAAAGCAGTTTCTGCAAAGACTTGTTTTGATAAACATGAGTTCAAGAATAAAGCTATTTCGGGATATTGCTATGTCTGCAGCAAGACAACAATTTACTGAATGGAAAGTGTTGCACAGCAAGAGAGAATGGAAAGAAAACTCTTCACTAGCCAAAGCTGAAAGAAAATAAATTTTAACAAATGTTGTTCACTTGTCTGGAGACTTGATTTCAGTCACAGAATTAGCTGAGTACCACAGAAACTCAATGATTACAAAATACATCAGCTAGCAACTTGACCTGTCATATATCTACCCCCTCACTGATTGTTTCCATGCTATTTATTTCTAGGGAAAACTGTGAAAACAACAGGCAACTGGAAGATTGGACAGAACAGGATCCAAAGCCTGATGAGTTCAATGGGAGTTTTTTCACTGACTGCTGTGGACACTGGCTCAGGCCCCACACCAGCAATACTTAGAGGTACCTACGGTCACAGTAGGCCAGGAGTGACAAAAGCTGCATCACTCTCATCACTGTGGAGTGGGCTGAGGGGAAATGGCATTTACAGAAGTCTATATTCCATTAACCACCATCCACACAACAGCGTACAATTGATTCTCCTCATTATGACTGCTGATTGAACAGGGCACAAACACTCCCACACCTCTAGCAGATTCTGGCAGATCTGAGCTGAAAAGAGAGAGAAGTCAGACTGCAAGTAATTAGCTCTGCAGATAGCAGAGGACTGGAGCCTCATGAGCAGTGAGCTGCTGCTCAGCCTTTGGGGTATGATCATTTGCAGTTTCTCTTCTCATCAGTAAAGTACAACAAGAGATCCCGTATTCGAAGGAATATCTGAGAAACACCGGTCAGAAGATAGGCTAACAGCAGCACTCATTCAGTCCACATGTCAGCCTGCTCTGGTACAGTCCCCAGGACAGGTTTATCCTCCTTTTTTAACTTTCACAGGCACATAGAAACTTGCAATTGAAAAGAAAAAGGCAAGAAAAGATGGTGGCTGAAACAAACTGACCCAAGGGATCTTTTTTCATAGTTCACACTTAAAAAAAAGCCCAAATTCAAATGATCCCCAAACTGAAAGCACCTGGAAACCCACTGCCTCTAAAGCACATCTGTTGCCTGCTACATAAAGGCTGTTCTCCAGCTACCAAGCCTGGCCTGAGTTTCATGCTTCTCCTTCAGTAAAACAAGCTCTATTGGCTCTGGCAGAGGTGACGGGGGGAGCCATGATCCCATGTTTCCTTTGGATCGCAGTGCTTCTTCACAGGAGAGAGACAACAGCCTTTTGACTTCCCAGTGTATTAGAGCTACATGTCAGCTTATTGCTTCCATGGGCCATGCCTGGGTCCTCTAAATTCATGAAAGGAGTGATCCTCTGTCGGTTAGCATCATTTTGAATTGATTTTTAAATTAGTTTCAGTTCCTGCATTGATGCATATAATGTCTCATATCTAATACAGATTTGTGAGTGTTAAAGAAAACTAGACTGTGCTGCTTCTTCTGGCATAATGTAGTATTTTCATCATCTGGCCCAACCATGTTCAGCTTAGTCCTGCACTGTGCTGAACATCTGCTTTAGTGCAGCAGAGTAATGGTTTCAAGAGATGTCTCCTGGCATAGTCACAGGCACTGTCATAAGTCATTGCTCTTCGTAAGTGGAGAGGAACTCTTTTCCTCAAAATAATTCAGAGGAGAAGTTGAAGGATATGTCTTTTCTTCCTACTTATGGAAATAGCAGATGTTTTGTTATGACAGTCTCAGCAGCAGGTTCATCTTTCTCCAGCAAACAAACCAGATTCTATAGTGCACTGAGCTTATACTGCGCTATTATTTCAAGGATGCAGCTTGTTCTTCAAAATGTATGTGCTGGAGGTTGTGTAACTTTACCAGCACAGGCATAAATAGGAGCACTTTGAGTGTTAAGTCCAGCAGGTACTTACATGCTTTCCTATACCAGGCCTAGAATGCYTGGCTGTAATGACACGTTCTGCAACGAGGGTAGAGTACCCAGACCAAACTGCTTCATGTATCATCCCCTTTTCCATTGTTTTATCTAGTGCCCATCACCACAGTACCTGATCAACCTTGCATTTATCTGTCATATCACATGAGTTCTATTTGCTCCGTTGCTCAGAAAAACTGGAATTTATACTAAATACATCTTCAGTTTTCTCAAAGTATTTTTTCTTCATGTCTTATGGGAGGCAAGCATTTTTATATTCTTTTTAATTCAGATTTTATTACATTTATGCTAAGTTAATATCTTTCTCCCAAAATAAAGCATCATCACTGTACAGTAGCTTCTATTTAGCCTTCAAGAAGATCAGACATTACTAAACGTAATGTTAATTACTCTGTGCCTTGACACAGGACCATCCACAGTTGTAAGCTTAGGAATAAGAGTGTACATGACTGGTCAGGGAACAGGCAAAGTGAGATGATGGAAAGTATGGATTAAAAGCAAACTGATTAAGGAGACAGGGCAAAATTAATAAGACAGTAAACTGGCAATTTGATAAATATTAAGTAATTACCATTGAAGTCTTACGGAGACTGAGCCGGTCTGATCGGGCTCTGAAATATGCTTCATCAAAGGATGTATGACTCCCCTTCAGCTTTTCTGACAAGTTCCGATATAACCGCTTCGCAGCATTTGGAGAAGATGGCCCACTGTTCTTTTTAGTCTGGAGGAGACTTAAATTATGCATTTGCTGTGTCATTTTCACTTCGTGTTTCTAGAAGAAAAACAACATAGCTGTTTAACAAACTTTTGTTACTCTGACAATTGTGCCATTGAAACAAGCATTGCAAGACTTCTAAGGCAAAACGTACTTTCACAAACACAGTTTTTGTTCTGAATGTTAAGAACACTTAAAAGCACATTTTGGAGCCACCTCAATGGCAAATTGCTATTTATGGGATTAGTCCACTGGTATCTATGGGGAGGGAAGATTAAGGATGGAAAAATATAAGGGATCACTTTAGAAATGCCAGTTAGTGTAAGGAGAAGGGTTTACATTTAGTGAGAGAAGTGAAGAACTTCTGATAGAGCAAGTTCTGGTAATATGGGTATCAAAAAAAGCCTTTGTAAATATTTCTATAAACTTTGGATAACATGTACATAATTTGAATCTGAATTTTGCCAGAACACTGGTTTCTTAAAACAAAACTGAAGAGATGGAGAGGAAAGATACCTAACAGTGACTAGAGAACACTGCATGACTGAATTCTTTGAACTGGTCCAGTGACTTCAGTTTGACACAAGCTCAAGCAGAGACAAGGCAGGTACTTTATTTTACACATTAGTATCTGCTAGCAAATTGCATGACCCAAATTTTGCAACATATTTTCAGGCTTGTGGGTGGATTTGCTTCCTCTAGAGACTCCAAAGCAGTATTTTTCACTCAAAGTATGGCTTGATTCAAAATATTTTTCCATCTATGAAACCATCATAAGCTACTGGGGAAATAATGTGTGAGCTTACATTTAAGTGAATATTCATTAAAGGCTGACACATATCCTCCAGCCGAAAGACCCTGGTGACAGACTGAGATTTTTCTCAGAATTTTGAGCAGCATGTGTCTGGGACTTGGGGTGGGGGGGGCACTTGCTCTGTGACTAGGACTCCTAAAGCACGATGTTACAAAAAATAACAACTGAAACACAAAAAGTCATTCAGGCTCTGTTGTAGGCATAAGTGTTTGCAAAATGAAGCTTAAGTGCTCTTTCACTTCAAACCACCTATGGCCAACTAGTGTCTAGGCTACTGCAAACAAAAGCTTTACATCTTATGTTTTACAGTTAAAACAATCTGCGATTCTAAGTGTTGTTGCTGTTTACAATTTTACACTGAGTAGTTTCTTCCCTCAGTGAACAGGCACTGATTTTGTCTGTATATTATATAACTTTATCCTGCGCTGTTTACCCTGTTCATTTAGACCATAAACTCTTCCAATGAGGAACTACCTCCTGTCTTTAGGATTGCCTAGCCCAATAGGGCTTCCATATTATCTCAGCATTAAGTAAACCATAATACTTTCTATGCTCTATGGTTACAGCCATTTTTCAGTATTGAATTAACATTTAGTTTTCTGGAAATACTTTAAATACTTTACCCTTCTGAAGGGCAATTGAGAATCAGATTTGACCCAACTACAAACACAGGAAGATGTCTTCATGGATCTCCGTAAGGGCAAAGGTGAGGAAAATGTACGTTCTCTACATTGTTCTTTCCCCTGCCAAGAACGTGTACATGTTTAGAAGAGAGAACATCTATCTAGAAGATCTCACAGTTGCAATAGTTTATCTAGCTGCCTTTTAGACTACCTGCTCCTGGAAATAATTTTTAGATTCTATGTACTATGATACAAATCCTGTAACTTTCTAAGGGGTCTTAGCCTGCATCTGAGCAAATCACAGGAAATTGCAAATTGCAGGACTGGACTCTAACAATTATTTAGAATCATAAAAGCATTCTTCACTAAACATCTGAGGGCCCTCTACATCTTGCTTTCTCATTCGTAACTGGTAGTGAAGCAGACATCCTGAGCACACAAGTATCTGATTACACATAATCTCACACATTCCCCAAGCTCATGAGGTATTGAAGAGAGGCCGAGCCTCTGAATGAAGAGACAGAGTCAAGATAATTGCGATGCGTGACATGATGACTTAAATTAGCACGACAGTGTGTACAAACACAAGACTAGAACCCTGGGTGAGCTGCTTCCTCAAAGGAAGGAGCAAGAGCAGAGTGATAAGAAACAAGCTCTCTGGGACTTGGGGAGCTGCAGTACTACGCCTGATTTTGGATTGCCTTTCTCTGAGCATATGGACAAAAGCTAAAGTGAGGCTCACACACAAACAACTCAATTAATCCTGCTTTTAAAATATTACATGTATTTCAGCAGTTCCTACAAGGACTAACTGAAATCACTGACTCCTCAAATGAAGCATTTTATTCTGTGCCCCAAATAAGCCTGCACAGGCTAGAGAGAAAGGCTTACAGGGGAAACCAAGGAACACAGCGAAAAATGTTTAAAGTAAGAGTCAACAGACTGGCAGAGGCAGGAAAAGAACCGAAGCTGCAGAAATGAGAAGGTACTTCTTAGTGTTAAACTGGAGCAAACACTAAAACTATGATTCCCAGTATTACCTTGCAAAGGTGCCAGGAACACCAGAATTATTTGCAAGCATGTGACAGAATCAATATAGGTTAGGCTTTACTGTATGGAAGTGGCTGTTAAGTGCTGAGTGCCAACACTGAACACACTATGAAGACAGCCTTTTGTTTTACTGGTGCATCCATGAGATCAACAGGAGATAAACACATGAAACAAAATGCCTTTTTTAAGATGGTCATAAGAATGCCTTCTCATCTGTCTCCATTTAGAATAGCTTCCATTGTACAATTTATTTTCAGATATTTMTTAAAAATAAGTTTAAGTAGTGGATTAGCCCAAGGGATCTTTATCTTCCACTATGTCATGCTATTAGTATTWTAAAGAAACTCAGCAATTCACCAAAAAATCTCAGTTACTCAGAGTAATGCTTCCACAGTGTTTATTATTATACAGAGCTGCAAATTATCACACAGAAGTTTCTCCTCTTACCTCAATTTTCACCTGGGTCAAACTACTAACATCATCGGAGAATCTCTTCCTTACATCAAAAAAGCCTGGGTCAAGATCAGTCCCAAGTTGTGGACAAAAAGCAGGCCAATATAGGAATGTTTTAAAATAAAGTTTCAATATCCCAAAATCATTTGATTCCAAGATTAAAATCATTAAACACCAAATACTACACAGTTAGTAATAAAATCATGAGAGAGAGAACAATTTTCATTCACCACACAAAACCCAGATGCCATCAAGATGAGGACAAAAAGGGAAAGCAGATCCATCCAGTACTTAATGAAAAGGTAGATCAGCATACTCCACTGTGTTAGCTTTGGAATTATTTTTTTTTGTATCAAAGGCAACAGGTTCGGCACCTCTGTGGGGCACAATGGTATCTTATGGAAAGGTGCCAAGTTTCCTTAAGTCTCTATGCCAATATGGAGACTTACTAAATGTCTGCACAGCTTCTCAGTAAGTTCACATTAAATAAATTAGGCATACCTACTTAGTAGGACTGCTCATACCTATTCAAACTGTTGTGGTACTATTAAAACCAATCAGGGATACCTGTTATTAAAGCTAACATGGCTTAGGCCTTATCATCAGTCCTCCCTAGGCTGTCACATCTTGCTGTACCAAACGTCCTGATTATTGACTGTACGTGACTAAGCTGTCTCTGGAGAGGACAGTTGTTGAAGAGGAGCAGATTTTGGATGGAGATTATTAGGGCTGATGTCAACAGGCATTTATTTATATCTAAAGCCATGCTTATATAAAGCTATAGTGCCCAAACATACAAAGTTCATTGAATTAGTATTGTGGCAATACTCTTGAGGATTAAAATTATAATTAAAAAAGGAATTTTGCCAGCCTGACACCTACCAAAAAAAAAAAAAAAAAAAAAGATCTCTTCACCACCCTTCACTATTGCAGGAAGCATATTCGTATCCTTCTCCTTAAACACATTTGACCAGATGTCTTCCACAGAGTGTCTGGAAAGTCAAATTTGAACTATTCTGGAGCAGGTAGAGAAGTGGTTTTCAGGAAGAATTAATTTTATTTATTTTTACAGAGAATACCTTGACAGCAACATTTTCTTTTATAAGGGGAATTTAATCTGAGCAAGTAAATGAGAAGCACCTCTCAGTCTTTGAACAGTCTTCCAAGAAATTCGAGGGTTTGGTAGGGGCATTAGTTTAGTCACACATCTCCTAACATACATTCAAAATTCAGACAGTTTGCAGGTTGATTCTCTCTATTTCAATTCCGCACACTGTAAACAGAAGAAAGGCCCTCAGTACCTCAGGAAGTTGGTGTAGCCTCAGGACCAAAGTAAATGCAAGTATCATCTGGCTGCTGGCCTATGTCTCCAACTCAGGAAAGCCAAGCAGCAACTTGATACCAAGCCTGTTCAGGCCCATTCCACACAGCAGAGGTTACTGTCCCCGTTCACTGTATCTAACCCCCAGTTTGACTCCAGCTATATAATCCCTAGGGCTTTCTGCAGTCTTTACCACTCTCATCAGGTCAAGAAAACAGGACTTAGATATCCAAAGAAAAATGATTGTGTTACTAACCATTTAAACGATAACTTACAAGGACTGTAACAATAGACTTCTCATATTATCTATGGAAACTTTCTGAGTACGTAGCCAAAGCAAATCCCTAAGACCAACATGAATGTGGAAAGAGCACAGAATCTTATTATATAACCTCATGGAAGTTTCTCTCCAGTCAAGAGCACGCAAGTCTACAGAAAAGCTAAATAAGCACTACAAAAATTGCAACTATTCAGTGATAAAACAGATGGCATCTTTGCTGTCCACACAGAACCAATGCATTACAAATGACTTGAAAAATGTCAAATACATTTTATCCTATATACTAACCATCAGAACCATGGAATATTGCATGAAATAAACACAGAACAGCAAAGCAATAGCTGGAATAATATAATGAAAATGAACCATATTTTTCCTCATTGCACTGAAACAAGATGCAAAGCACTGCTGAAAATTATTGTACTGAAGATATTTTGTGGTCACATACAAGCTAGGAAATTAAAAAAGGAAAGATAAATGTAAGCTGCATATTCTGGAAAACTTTCTGGAAGTGTGATCTTATTAAGCTGTAGAAATGACTCCCAAGAGGAGCAATGGAAATGAGATCAGGTAAAATCATGAGTAAAATATATAATAAGGAAAACAAAGACAAGTCAACTCACATAATTCTGTGATTCAAAACTTATTGCTTTTTATTGGATGCTGGCATGTGCTTATTTTTACAGATGCAAACCATTTTACGAGAACAGCTTTAGGCTCCTTTTTTAAGTCCTTTTTTTTCTTTCTTTCTTTCTTTCTTTTTTTAAACAACCATGTCCTCACTTCACCAGTCAGGTGAAACAGAAAAACGTGCATTGTCTTGAGTGAAATAGCAAATCCTGCAACTACCATATACAAGCCTGAAATATGCTAACATCATGATCTATCATTGCTGCAATTGAAATGGATACAATACATTAAAGACTAACAGTTTAGGCACAGGTGATGTCCACAATCGATCCTATTGAGATTTGCATCTTGGAAAGCTCTGTATGTAAATAGCATAAGTCAAAATGAAATGATTAAGGAGATTTCAGTATGGTTCAGAGTAGTTCTGTATGATACAACTAACTAGCATTCTCACAGCAGGTCAAGTACTACAATAGCAAATATTTTACAAGGTTTGTCATTAAAGGGTGGAACTGTACAGAGTAACAACAGCAGCTACCCTTGTAACAGTAACAGTTAACAGTAGCTTGCTTTTCTAAGAATTAAAAAAGAAAGGCTTGTGGCAGTAGTTCCAATAACAAGTAACCTTAATCTCTGGGGAAACAGTCACTGCACTACACTAGAAATAACCACCAAAACATAGTCTCATTCTTGGTACTATCCCCCTGCCACAGCATGTACCAAACCAGTGACAGAAGACTYCTAACACACAGTTCATGCTGCACACAGCGCAGCTTAATCTTTGTGATCAGATTTCTTCCTGTACTTCTAAGTGCTAAAGTAACCTTTTATTCCCCAACAGCAGTGTGCTGAAAAGTCAATTTCAAATACAAATGAATAAGTTACCCTTATAAAAGCATTTTTTGGATTGGTAAATATACATCTATTATTCATGCACAGCTTTTAAATCATACTGCAGAGAGAGGAAAAATCTAAATTACAGATCAGTGTCTGGTTTATGTGGCACATACACACTATACTSTACAGACAGGCACACCAGAAGGACACAGCATAGCTGTGTTAACTTCAGATTTTAGGAAAACGCACACAACAGGCAAGAAAACACTCAACACTATACGTGTACTTAAATAGTATGTTAAACAATTTTATACCCGAACTAATAATTAAAGAATATATGTATTAAAAATTAAATTTGACTTACCAGCTCAGGTTATTCAAGGCAAAATGTGAAAAAGTTGGTGGCAATTGTCCCTATCTTCATTCAATGAATCACATTGGCTTTGCTGTCTCTTCTGGTTCAGCCTCTGGGCAGAATGAGTAAACCTCTTCCTTATACTGCATGAATGATCAGAAATGAAAAAGCTTATTACTAGCAATTACTGAAATCCAAGATCATTGATTAGATCTCAGAGTAAAATAATTTTTAAAGCAAATAATGCCATATCATAGGTAAAAAATTTGGTGCCTTATTTCTACTAGTTACCACTGCAGCTAGAAGAATGTCTAGTATCTAAAGCTCTTGCCTCTGTAGTCAAAGATGCCATGACTTCTCTATGCTTTTAGCTTATTTTATTCCTTAAAATTGATCAGCAGCTCAGCATGCAAGTAGAACAAATAACTACTGCCAGAGTACACAAAACTGCAATTGTAATTAATTTGTCATGAAGTAKGAGCAAAAAGACATTAATGCAGCCATCTTAAGGCAGTTAGTTTTATGTTAAATGAATAAAAGGGGGGGAAAAAAAGAATCACAATCCTACATTCTGTCCAGTAATGCATGTTGCATGTGATGTATTGTTTCTTCTTTCTTCAAGCAAGCTACACTACAGCTGTCTGCAATCATAGCAACAAAAGCAGCAACCATATCCATAGCTATGGGACATCTGCAAGATCATTTGAAAGCTCCCAGCCTGAACAGGTTACCTTTAAAAAATACTATTAAATAAGAAAAACATACTTTACTGATACCTAAATTTCAGCTAAAACAGATCTTGCAGCATTAATACCTTCCAAAATATTAGAATGGTGATATTTCAAAATAAAAATTGCTTACAATAGGCAAAAAATGAAAACTCTGGATCCCATAGAAACCTACAAAGATGCTACAAAGTCAGAATATGGAATAACCATGCACAGCCTTAGAATTCTAAAAACACTGTAGGTGATAAACAAAGATAAGCAACAATTTGGAAGAGCACTAGCCTGCCTAGGCAGTCTACTGGGTTAAATTCACGTAACTGGAATACTCCTGCTTAACACGTGGCAACAGAAAAAAAAAAAAAAAAAGAAAAAGGACACACGCTTTCCTGGGTCTGTCAAAACCACTGATTTTTAATACCTACAGTAAACACTTTTTGTTTGTTTTTAATGAGATACCAAAGCTACTGTTACAATCTGCAGAAAACTTCACTGGCTATATTCAGACATGATACTTGATTATGGAAAATATTGGAAACCTCCCAAAAGCTGGTGACCAGTCTGATTCTCCCGCCCTTTAAAACTTAAGGGCACTCAACCTCAAACCAAAAAGTATCCTTTTGCCAGAGTTGCTGAAGCCAAAATCTGGTCTTGGGCCTGACATTTGTATGTGTCATGGGACTTGAACTTATTCTATACAGTTTTAATGAATCTGGATATGGACCAAATCATTTTTAAGAGCTAATATATGTGTATATATATATAGACTAGACTTACCAAGTGTTATGACAATACACTATGCCAAATGTTTCTTCTGCTGTATTGTCACAATCACAGGCTAAATCTGTACAAGATTCTCTTTTGTCCTGCTCCTTCCGAGCATCATTAGGCTGCAGGACGGCGGACTGAAGTCCCTGCTCCTTGCCAACAGGAGGAAGATTGGAAATCTTTTGAAAACCACTGAATACCTCTTTAACACTGGATACTATCTGGAAAAACAACATATTGAAAATCTGAAATGTCTAAGCACTAAGTAAAATATTAATATAGTATAGTATGATTAATATTATAAGTAAATTTAAATGTAAGCTTTAAAATTCCATTTTCAGTGCTGTCCTGAATGGGTATGCTTCTTCCAAGTCAAAATCCTTGGTTAAGTTTTTTTGGTATCTATGGACTCCACTTGTGGAATTCACTTGTGAGGGAGCTCTCTCTTTCTAGCTGCTTCCAGGGGAAAAAGCTGAAGTGAATTTATTAAAATTAGTCTATTCTTAAACACTCTGTAGCAGTTTCGCATTGTGGATCAATGTTCCCCTTGTCTCTTTTGCTTTCTCCCCTCAGCTTAATGAAAAGTAGACATTTTGTAGCTGCCATTTCCATTTCTATGATGCTTAGCACTTCTCCATTGCTACCCAAATATCATTTGGTAGAACAGTAAAATACAAGATGATTTGTTGCCCAAGCTAGTTCTTTGAAAGATAATTAGTGAATATATTTCTAATTCTTCCTGTCACATGGATTTAAGTTTATTGTTAAACTGTTCAAAACCAGAAAACACAAAATAACCTTTACTAAGATAAGAGAGGTAAACATAAATTTACCAAAAGATAAAACATAAAATTACTAAAAATCCTGACTGAATGTAAGTCAGTGCAAGATGCACCTATATCTAGTTCTGGAAGTGGAAAAAAATGAAAGATCTACAGAAAACAAAGATATGGATTTATGATAAAACACATGTAAGCAGAATCGTTGGTCTGATCTTGGACAGGAACCTGCATGTTCTTAAGCCTTGATGATTCCATTAGATGACTCAGACGTCACCTGTTTATTCTTTCACTTGCCTGTATAGTTCATACTTAGTTAGTTGAGTCACATATTTCCTTTGCTGTACTTTTTACTACTTAATTAGTTAAGCAACCTATTGCAACAGAGAGATTTTCATTCCATGTTTGATCACTCTGCAAGTTTACCTACATGCAGCACACAACATGAGCTGATTCCAGAAGCTATTATTATTATTGCTAAAGCTGCATATTTGTATGATGTGAGTTCAGCAATACATTTTATTTAAAGAGGCCGCCCAAATTAGCTGATAACTGACACATTTAGCAAAATATGTACCCTCTACTAATCTCAGTTTTATACATAATAGATATTTTCAGCAGCCAAGCAGCACATTTTGTTGGCGCTTAATTTAATTTATCAAATTCTGTTTGTTTCTTCTGGCCATAGGTAACAATTCTGGAATGAGCAAAGGAATGCTCATGCTGAGGATGATAAATTCAATGTAAAATCTCAAGGCAGCTGGGAGACATTCATTTTTACTTAATCAATCAATAGGTGGCAGTATTCACCCAGTTCTTCAAAAGCAGGATGTGGTCCATGGAACAGCAGCCACACACATGTATTACATTGTCCCAGGGCCACAATGTCCAACACTTAATTGCATATGATATTTCTGTAGCAAGCACTTCCTCGGTAAACTGACACTAATGTCCCTCTGCTTTATATCACCTTGTGTTCTGGCTCTGTGCAGATACTGAATTTGTGAAAAATGCTCAGTAGACCAGTAGAGTCTAGAAATTGGGTATGCAGCTTGGGACTAAGAAATACACTCAAACATAGGGAATTTTAAAGCTTCACATGGCGTTTGACTTTACTTCTTAATCAATGAATGGCAAAACTGTCGTCATGATTAGAGGGAGAGCTGTATTTTAGGCTGCTTGGAATCCATTGAGAAGAGCGCTCCTCAGGCATCAGGTTTGGCATCCTGCAAACCTTTGTAGCTGGAATCAGGCAGTGTTGCAGGCAGATTAGATATCGGGAAGTTGGAATCCAACCTTCCTCCCAAAGTAGCATAGTCAGCCAACTCCATCTGGCATCTGTATGCTGTCTGATTTTGGAAATCTATGACTAGAAAGGTGGTCAAAGTGACTCAGCTCCTTGAAACAAGATACTGGATTTTGTTGTTTCGGGTTTTGGGTTTTTTTCATACACCCAAAGGCATACAGTGGGAAAAGGGGGGGGGAAAAAAAAAGGCCTACAGACATGTCTTTCTTGCAAGCTGTTACACACACAAGCTATTGCAGCAAATTCCAACCCTGGTTTTAGCCATTTCTGCCTCTCTGGCTCCCTGCTTACCTATCATCTTCAATTCTGTGTCCCAGTTCCTTGTGTTTCCTCAAGGACACTGATGTAAATCCTACTGTCTTACCAGTTCCTGTAGCCAGTGTTCTTGATCCAAATCCATAGCAAAAAATCTATTATCCACAGAGACACAGAAGTATTCAGTATATTCATAAAAAAAAAGGCATTTCCCAGCTCATCTGTCACAGAAGTGATCAAACTCAAGAAATTCTGAAATTCTCTGAGCGAAGAAAAAATAATTGTGTTTGTATGAAGTTTAGAAAATTTCCCAATGAAATAATTTTTCCAAATGTTTTGAAATGTTTGAGACACCTGTGATTAAGTGACTAGACGAAAGTGAGCTTGACAGCCCAAGCTCGAAGCTTCCTGACTTGGCCATGGTTCCTAATCTAAAATCCTCCCAACTCAACTTGGACTTCAATGGCATCCAGGCTCTGCTGCAGAGCTGACACGGGCAGAAACGCTAGTGTCTGAGGCTCGTGGACTCCCAGTACCGCAAGGAGTAACGCAGAGGCCAGGAGATCTCTGACTTTGGGGCAGTCTATACGGCAGCGGTGCCTTGGAGCCAGGGATCCTGGTTACTTATACTTCAGAATACCCTTTCAGATGAACTAGCAGGAAACCAGAATTTAGTCAGAACTCTTAAAAGATGGTATGTTTCTATACAGTTTGCTTTTGATAAAGTGACATCTTCTTTTTCTAGTCTCTTTAACTGGAAAATTCCCGACAAATTCTAATCTCTGGCTCCAGTGGAAGAGAATCAGGCCTGGAGTTTTTGAGCCACAAAACGCTAAGTCTTTTTGGATCATTTGGAGTATAAGTTAAAGTTAACAATGATACCTTAGCACGAAGAGTTCATCAGATCCTTAAAGATATTACCATTTCAAACTAGGAATCAAAAAGCAGCTGATTTTGGTCAGAGCTTCTCACTAAGGTTGCCTGATGGAGATGCTGCCCTATTACAAAAACAAAGACCTGAATGCTGTTGGGTTACTGCAATTGTTCTCCATATTAGGAAAAATCTAAACATGAGGGAACATATCCATGTTCAGAAAGCTTATAAAATTACGTGCAGATCATTAGACAAAAATGAAGATATTGTGGTTCCTCAAAAATAAATTACCCAGCTGAACATCACAGAAATAATGAAGCTGTCAGCAACAGCAGCCCGGTGAGGCTTTGTCAGTCACACGTTGGTTCTGCTCTCTAGCCGGGCACTGCGTACAGAGATAATTCGTGCCCTGTGTTGTCTGGCCGTGACCGCTCCCAGCCGCACTGCAACAGCATCTAAGCCAAGTCAGAGCAAAACGTTTCACAAACAGAAGTTAACAAGCTTTTCAGAGCAGGCAATTTCCAGATTAGGAAAGAATAAAGGAAAAGACAGCATTTACCAAAACTGGGCATGGGAAAGAGCTGAAGAGAAGCAGAACCACACATGACTCCAGAGAAAGTTTTTTTGTTTGTTTTTTTTTTGTTTTTTTTTTAATAGAGGTGTAAACTGATGCTGTCTTCCAAGATCAGAATAATTTTAGGATTGCAAGACAGTCACTAGAAAGACCGAAAGGTACTTAAATATATATAGACATGTGTCATGGTAACTTACGTATGATTACCATAATTAGCAATGTAATTACTAATATAAGGCCTCTTTCTGAAAGAGGATCTATTTTTTCTTCAAAATTTGATATATAAAAGCATCACTATAAAGCACTGAACAAGTGTCATTCTTTTTCATGTTGAGCAAAGAAAAAACTTTGATAACAAAAGAACAACTTCCTACTATTCTCTGAACTCCAGACAACATTCATTACACTAAACAGATATTCCAGAAAGAGCAGCTTGTTTGTGCTGATAAAAGCACAAATCTGTTTAAGGGCAATGATCTCTCTTTAACAAATTTTACAGTGATAAAATCAGGCATTTCAATAAACAGCAAAGAAGCACCAGCACCATTTCAGAAAAACTGGGATACTGAGGACAAGGAATAGGAAGAGGGGAATCATTTAGAAAGACTAACTAACCTGGGGAGAATAATCTCTCCAGATCCTGGTAGAGACAGTCTATTCTAGACAAGGAGCATTCAAAACAGGAATTATCTGCATTATCATAGAAAGAACCACAAGGAGAACTGTCTCACTGGACCAGCTTTTGTGAATAGCCCCATGGGTCATTTTTACAACAAAGAAACAACACTTGCGGGCTGGGCTAGTTTTGCAGACTGGAATTCATCCTGCAATCATTTCCTCCAATGTGACTGTTCATTTATTAGTTAGAATGAAAATAACTGTGAGGAGTTCCAAACCAGCCTCTCCTAGGAGCAATACAAAAACCAAAACAGAACAGAAATGATTGCTGCGAAGTAACTCCAGGCTTTCCAGGGCAATTCTATTTCACATTGAGTTAAAGAGCTCATTCTAACATTCATTTTGCTGAGCATTTATGATAGCTTTCAAAACATGAAGATCCAAGGTTTACTATGGAGGCAATGTACATGCACATAATAAGGGAGAGTTTTTGTTAAAGATTTTTTTTATAATTTGCAGAGACAAGGACATGATTGTGTCTATTTTATAAGGGGGTACAAGGTACAGCAAAATCAGTGGCAAAACGGAAAGTACGGGATCATTTTTTCCTGAAGTCCAACATTTCAATAAAAGGAAAATTAAAAGGCAGGAAATGCAACCAAATCTTTCCTGTGCAGAATTTAGATCTGTAATGTATTATGCCAAAAATCATTACTTTTTATTGCAGTAGAGGCTTTTAAAATATGTAGCAGTTAGAACAGTAGTTCATGAAAAGATCTTCTCATCACTTTCCTTAAGCCCTAAAGCTGATGAATCTATTTCCTTTCTATTAGTTATGTTACCCTCTCTGTAAGAATCAACATTATTCCCAGTCCTCACTTTGTTGCCACATGAATCACAACTCTACCACCACAAACCAGAACAGAATAGAAAGCGATCATTGCTCTTTAATGAGCACATACATATTTTTGGATAGATTTGGTTCACACCTTCTCTTTCCATTCCCACATCTTCATCATGTCCTAACTGATGCATCAATCAACACCAAAGGCGAGAAACGAATCTGAAATAAACTCCTACTTTTCACCTTTCATGGCAGGTAGCAGCAAGTCGCTACTCTGTGTTTCATAACTGGTCAAAGAGAATCTGACTCAGACCATGACATTCTTGATTTTATTTCCTACATTCAGATTCCACTCTAGCAAGGTACATACATCAATCTTTAAGCAAGCCAGTATTTCTTTCAGAACTGAAAAACAAATGGTAACCTCTTCACAAGGGATTGTGGTGCAGGCCAAATCCTATGTTAGCAAAAGTCTCCTCTGAACTTCCATCTTGCTAACAGGCCAACAGGGATATGCTTTATTCATGTGCACTCATCCTGAAATCAGAAAGGACAATGGAGGCTAATCTGGGGGCAAACATGGTTGCAAGAGACAGCATCACTCTGGCGAGTGTAGGGACCCGCTGGAGACAGGACAACAGGCCCGGCCTGCGCTGCAGTCACCCTGAGCCGGTTCAGTCTGCAGCTGGGCCGAGGTTCCAAGTACCTCTGGTTCTGCAAGTCCTGCTAAAACACCTGTTGCTCCTGGAGTACATAGGCATTGGCTGGGACAGCCTTTATGGTACCAAGCTCGCTTACCCTAGAAGATTACAGCATCAAGAATATTCTGTTTTCTACGTATCCACTTATGTTTCAGTTACATGCAGCAAATTAAAAAGAACTTTAAAAATTAACTTCAAAAGTGTAAAAAAAAATTTAATATGCTATTATAAATAACTAACTAAAATTTAATAAATGAAGTACTTAGAAAGGGTCTGTACTTCACCATCTAGATGCTACTTTAGTTGTAGTTGTCATAAGAGACAGATGGGCAGAATAACTTGCTGTTGTGTTAAAAGATTGAATACTAATTTGAAAACAAGGACTTGTAGTCCAATGAAACAAACATTCACTGCAGCTAGAAGTGCTAATCTGACTTCATCTGAACTGAGTTAATAAATGTTTGTAAAAGCAGGCAGCTTAGGTGGCTTAATTAAGAAAACACTTGCTTTTCACCTTTAGGAATTCATTTCCTCCAGGGTCAGGGTTTGGTGGTCTTACTGCTATCGCACAAACTTCTACACAATTCGGAATGATTAATGACCTCTGTTCAGAAAAATTATGAGGTGCTATAAAGGAGAAATTAACTGAATTCACACAATGCGAAAGCTCTCACCAAGCACCTTTTCCCTGTATTATTTTTTATAAAACCAGTGGCATGTTCTGCGTGCAGGTATTTCATAGAAAACATGTATATGAGTAACCTACAAACCTGCACAGAACTAGCATCTTACATGGTAATGTAGGTAGTGTCTTCTGCAGGTGCACACCTGAGTGAAACCCAGCTCTTGCGGATATTAAATGCTGCATAAGAGAATTACCCTTTCAAACATCCCTGACCAGTATGACACCTGAGTCCTTGGTCAGAAAAAATACCCAAACACTTTAATTCAGGTGCTCTTCTGCCCTTTAAGATTTTTAAAAATCTGCAGCTTTACCACAGTAATGAATAGATTTGAAATTTTGTGATTTTTTTTCCTGGTTGTTAAATAAAATACTTCAGACCATACTCTACAGTTTTTCACTCATTGCAGATCTTCCAAAGGATTGCAACTGAAAATACAATTTGTCGCTTTGAAGAAACCATTCTGGGCCAGCTCTAACCTCTGGACCCCAACTTACTAACCACATTTCCAAATAAGTACTGATGCAACAGGATCCATACAGCATAAGGTATTGCTGCTCAGCTAGCATTAAAGCCATTTATTTGCTCTGAGAAATTTGGGTTAAGATTTGCACTAAAAGATTCAAGCAATATCAGCAAATATGCATATGCTGTTTGGAAAATGAGTACTTATTTTTTCTATCCTTTAGTGATAATGTTCTTTATCTCCTTCTAAAATCATGTATTACCAAGCTATTAACCAAAAACACTTCTACTCTGATGATTGCCTATTAATTTAAAAGTTGGTAGCAACAGCTTTTTAGGCATAATAACCTGTTTCTTTAAGAAGAGAAAAAGGAAGCCATGGAGACTAATGAACAAGTTGAAGGTTCAAGAAACCCAGGTGGCAGCACAAGTTCCAGTATGAGCATGTACACATCATTTTGATGTGCGCATGTTATAATTTTCTTTCCTCAATTTCTGCTCTATAAAGTATATGCCTAATAGGTAATTATGAAGCTTAAATAATTAATAGTTGTAAAGCATTAAGAGATTCTCAGACGGAATGTAGTTTTATTATATATAGTCCTCTAACACAAAATCTTGTGCTCTAATACACTGGAAACACCTGATGTTTTCTATAGTTTGTGCTTTACAATACAACTTTTTTTAAAAATAAAGGCCCCAATGGTAACTTCAGAGTTATCCACTAACAGTGCACAGGATGAACTTTGAGATCTTGTTCCAGTAATTCTTYCTTACAGATGAAATAAATGAGGATTAAAAACAATCAATTTTAAGCCCTCACATCCTGAAAGCCCTCCAACTTTTACACAATGTGCCTGTATCTCAACAGACACAGCCTCTATCTAGGAAACAGTCTCCTCCATCTGGAAAACCAAACTCTGCTGAAAGACAAAAGTTCAAATTAATTATTTCAGCTGCTCTTAGTAAGAAGCAGTGTTACAAAATAAAATCATGTAAGATTCTTTCTCAGAATTGCTCATACAGTTTGCTCTATTGCCTACTGCTCAATACAAATCAGATGAATTTCCTTGAGACAAATAAAAAAAAAAATCAGGCTGATAAAAATTACTTCAACCTTAATCATGGATAATGGGTAGCCATGAAAAGAACATGTTAAAATTCCATTTTAAATTATAAAAGGAGAACTCAGTGATGGAGTAATCCCTTTTACAGTATTCTATTAGAAAACTCTGATATACTTTCACACTCACTTCAGCACAGAAACATATGTTTTAAATGTACAAAACAGAAAAGGTTTTAAGTTTAAATCTAGAATCACTTTCTCACAATCAGGTGATTTGTACCGGTTGGAATTACTGTTGTCTGTTACAACCCTTGAAAGAAACTACAACATGCAACTGGCTGCAATGAGGCAAGACAGTGATTTGTCCAATGTTTGCTCAGTATATCTGCGACAGAGCTAGAATTGAACATTTATTCTGTTCTTCTGCCTACTTATACTTCATCATACTGCTTAAAAGAAATTGAGAATTTTGTCCAAGCTTGGCTCATCTGATGTTCTGTTTTTTTGCCTTGAGGAACTACCACTGAACTGAATTTTAAAATTACTCACAGGCTACACTGATGTTTCTATTAAAAAACATAATTAGATTATACAAAATTAGAATAGAATAGATAAAGTTAGTGCCTGATGAATGATGCTGAAGTGTTTAAAAATTGAATGCTCTGACGTATCAGACAAACTCTGATGGGAGAATAATAAATTGTGGGAAACACAAATACAAGTGAAACAAAAACAGCATATGTTTTCTAATAGCGGAGAACAGAGATACCAGCTTAGAAGTTATTTGCTGGGTTTGCTAGATTGAAGCTAGAAGGTAACCCACCACAAAGATTGTCTAGATTTTCTTCCATTTCATTTATACTATAATTTAACTTTTTCAATATAAGAAAGTAACGAAAAAACCTTACATTTCATAGACTTCCAGATAGTTCTAATATGTATCTAATAGTTATTTAACGAAATAACTCAGTATTAGTTACCACTTACAAAAGATGAGGTTGCTTCCCTCTTGAAGACTAGGAATCAAAAATCTCTCTAGTCAGCGTAGAAAACTAAGTAATCTTCTACAGAGTTAATCAACTTATTTAGTCATTGTGTTTTTATTTTGCTGTCATACCAGTTATACACCATTAAAAACAGAATTTTTATTGGAGCATTTATCTATGAAGAACTGAATGTGATTTTAGTGAGGAGAGTAACACAGCTGGTTACTTATAGCCAGGAACATCTATACAGCTCTCACGGAAATTAGGGAGTTCAGGCTCTAAAGTGATATGAATCTTCTCCAAGTGAAGCTTCACAGCTCCAAGTGATATGATATTCAGTCCATGATGGGGGCTCTTATTTATTAACAAATAATAAACACTTCTAAGTTAATGGCTTTTAGTATATCCACTAAAGATCTCAGAGTGGTTTGTACACTTCCTTAACTCTTTGATCTTTGGTTGAATAGATCGAATCTCTCATTAGTTTAGAGATATGAAACCTCACTGAATACCTACTTTCTTCAACCCTAGATCCAGCTATTGCTAACAGACGATCGCAACAGAAACGCCACTGCTGGCGAACTTCGGCACCGCTGAGCTACTGCTGTTCTGCGTCGCTAATTCATTGTCAAGAGAACTGTATCTCCGTTCAGAGAGCATTTCCAGTCGCGCTCATGGTGCCTACATCAGACTACAGCTCCAGCGTTAAATGYCACCCACATGCCAGCAATACATTTGACATGTGAAGCTAGCAATAACAAGCGATTACAAATATACATGAAAATAAAATGGTTAGAATTGCAGTGGTAAGTTTTGAATTTGCAGTAAAAGCTGTCTGCCTGCAAGGGGTGTTTTTTAGAATGAATAGCACCAAAGCAAACAGTCAATTCCTTTTCATTTCTTTGACCTAGCTTTCAATCCAAGGAAGAATCTGAACTGTATTTCCAAGCAAACAATAAAAGAAAGCTAGATGATTTCACAGAGATCACTAATTCTTTCCTTGAAAATCAGTGCAGAAAATAATTGCTGCAAAATATTTAGTGATCCATACATTCCGTTCTCCAATTCAGGAGAACAGAGACTACTGTACTGAAAATTACTATATCAAATACATATCCATCAAATAAAAACCAAGAGAGTTGAAATGTAAAAATTCAAATACACACAATGAGCTGTTTAGGCTGATCAGAGACCAACAGTATTTCCCCAAGTATATCTACTAAGTAAATAATTGTTAATAGCACTTTCGAGAAAATGGCTTGCAGATTATTTCCGAATAAAGTCAAATTCACTTAAGTATTTGCTTCGAAATATACAAACAACTAACTAAGTATTTTTTCAATATGGAATAACTAATACAACTGTACAGCATACACAGATGGATGAGAAAATGAAGCTTATGAGTGAAATCTGAAAGCCAGTGAAGTATGAAAGTAATTATAATGGAATTTTATTCCATTAGTTCTATATGAAGATATTAGCTCATTTTCACCTCTGGCTCTAAGAAGATAATGCAGCGCAAACTGATATATAATTTCTTGTATTTTAAATAACAAAGGACTTTACACTGTTATTAATCCAGGAAAAAATAGGAAAGAAAAAAACCCACCTTTCTTACAGCTGACAGGTCATGATTAGAAAAGGTCAGAAAATGTCATTTGTATTATCTGTGCAGTTCTGAAAAATAATGCTCTATTAAGTAGATGCAAAAAATATCTTCAAAGAACCCTCAACAAATCACAAATGAAGAGGACAGTCATAAATCAGAAATCATGATCCAAAGCTGCTGACCACTGTTAACTGCAATAGGATTAGAGCCAAACTGTTAACTGCTTCAAGAATATATTTTGACTGGTTTAATTATTTTGCTAGACTGCACAGACAACACGTGGAARTCTTGTCCTGACAACAGCCTGAGCACGCTGCCACTTGTTCCCATTACCCAGAACTCACCTCTCTGTGTCCTCTCAGGGCATCTTTCAAGGACTCAGCACACCAAACGCTGGAAGCTTCTTTAACTTCCACTGATATCATCACAGCATAGATAAGAAGTTCTCATGGAGTCAAAATGTGCAGCATCTGCCTATCATTGTTTTGGAGTAGGATTTTTAAAAACTTGAAACATTTTGTTTTAAAAAAATGCAAATGCTTAGAAGTCAAATATAAAGTTTATACTGCATCTGTAGCATTCTTGCAAGATAGAGACACCAAGGCAGGAATCTTTCACATTTTGAAAGTTAATTCAGCACCAAAGGATAGATGCTTAGTGAGATTAAACTAGATGAAAATGTCATTCCAGTGATGGAGTAGTGTCTTGTCTTAGTCTAACTCTTGCCAATTTAAATTGATAGATTTCAATCAGTACAAGAAAGTCAGGCTCTATGGAAACGACACAAAAAGAAAAAAAATACATGTGAATTTGATATCAGTTTCTGGTTGTATTTCTTCAACTACAGTAGCAGTTTGTAAACAGCTGGAAAAATAGGACACATTTGGCCACTAGGTAAACCCTGTGACAAGAGAAATAAGAATTTGCTTTTCCTAAAGCTAAATGAAGCACAATGACATGAACTTAATGTAGCAGTGAAAGCAACATTCTGATTTATTCCATCATGACAGTGTAACCTGACAGCAGAGGATTTCCGTTACAGTACATACACGTAGACCATTTTATCTTTCAGAAAGCCTCAAGAATCTCTGTCTCTTGGTTGAGGTATTATGCTGGGAAATAACTAATACCAGCTTATTGAAAAGGTGGACCAACAGTATTCCAATAACTTTTGTGTACTAGAAAGATATTACAAATCTGAAAATTGAAAAACCTGTGCAACTGTTCAAATGGCAGCTTTCCATTGCAATTTAGCAACTGTTTATTAAAGTCTAAAGATGCTCCAGTTATTGCTACTGTGCTGACTAACTGCAAGGTAATAGAAGATGACTCTCCTCTTTTTTAAATATTTAAGTAACTGTTCAATTGTGTCACTTTTAGAAAATCAGGACCTTGATTTTCTCACTGCTTTGATGGTCACCTTACAAGGTCACCACAATAATTCTAAAAAAAACAAAGCTTGAGAGAGGGACTGAAGATAAATGGATCTGGCAGCTCTTCCTTTAATTCATGCTTTGTACTGAAAGGTCAGAAGCATGATGCATTCAGCAAGCATTGTCGATATTTTCAGTTCATGCAAACTATTATTCAGAAACCAGAGCTGCTTGTTACCCAGAAAAATACTCTTCTGTCAATTCGCAACCAGCTAGTTTAAGCAAAACTATTTAATGAAAGCTTAATATACCCAGAAACTTATTGCAATGATGGAAAACTACTTCCTTGYATTTGGAATTATGTCAAAGCATTTTTAGAAATAACAGGAAAACATGAAAGTCTTCTTTCACATTAACACTCTGCAATAAAAGTAATAATTTGGAGGACTGGCAAAATAATACTCTGGAGTGACAGCTCTGATCAAACTGCAAAGCAGTGGTTAATACCTCATTAACTTTGCTACTGCAGGAACAAACCCTTCCTGATCAATGTCTAGATGAAAATGTTAATTTTTATTGACTTAATTATGTTATAAACATAAACCATAACATATTAATTTCATATACATTGGCAAGCATTTCCCTCCTCTCTCAACAGAAAGACAAACTGCTCTCACATCCATTCCTCATCCTTTAAATGAAAGCAGAAAACCTATTAACCTGATGATGTAAAAGCCACATTCATGATAAAGTAGGCAAAATTATCAGCAGAAAGATGTTACACATTAATGGTGTCCTAAAGTAACCTCTGTAATGCTTCCCGAATAGCTGTGTGGCATACTTCTACTTCAAAGGTTAGGCAACTGAAGGTATTTTTGCACCAATTTACATAACAAAACAGGCTTTCATGCAATTCCAAGCAGGTTTGCTAGATATTTAAACTGCAAATTTAATTATTAACAGACACTCCTTTAAGCTTCTAATGTAGCTGAAATTGCTTCCATTCTAGGAAATAAAATAGAATGAATCCTGCTTCCATTTATGCTTTTATGACCTTAAGGTTTTGTTTAAGTAAACCAAAATTTTTTTTTACAGAAGAGTCTAAATCCTTTACAAATTATTGTGAAATTTAAAGAGGCAAACGTCATTTGATGAGCTGAATGAGCAGACATCATAACTGGTGAGACTACATTCAATCAGCTCTGCACTGGTGTAAATCTGGAATCAACCCAAAGTAGTCAAGAAAACTGCAGAGAGACGACCATATTTATTCATTAATATTTTTGTAAAACAGTTTCCACTGTGAAATTTTTATATATAAAATATGGGAGAAGAGGGACAAGAGGAAATGCATTGGATTTGACCCTGCAAACTCGTGAGCATATGCTTCACTTTATGCGCATCACTAGAGCTGCTGTAGGAGCAAAGCTATCAGTACAGTGGGGACTACACATTTCTGGAGTTGAGAGGCAGGGAGGAGAAAAGGGGAAAGGGTAGAAGGAAAGTTTTTTTTTGTAGGGTTACCTGCTTCCAGAGCATATTGAAGGGAGTTATTTTAGGAGGTATGAAAAAAGACTAGACAGAATTTAGACAATCCTTTCACAGATTGCAAGGTGAGGGGCCATAGCTAAATATTGCTTTAAGCTGCCTCAAGTGTGCAGTCCAGAGCTATAGGTCTACAAGCAGGCCCAATACCAAAAAAAATAGTGAAGGGATTTGCACACGTCAAGACGAACTCTGACTTTTAAGGCCAAATGTTATTAAAGCACTTACACAGCTGTTAAACCATACGTCACTTCACCATGGCCACTTTGCTAGTGATTGCAGAAAGAAATTGTTCCTTGATGAGTACCCTAATGAACCAGACATTTTAGACTTTTCTTCATTATTACTCTTGTTTTGCCCACCCACTTACAACCTCCTCCATAATAAGGCTATTTATGGTAACTATTACAAGATAAATTAAAACCACATTTTTGAAGTGTATATACAAACCCAGCACTCCACTCAGTAGAGCAACCTTGTGTCTCTCTCGTAAGGGCTTGACTGGACTTGTGGCTGTCMTGTGCAGTTCTGCCATTTTAATACGTCCTCTCCAACCCTTTGCTGGGATTCCTATGCCACAGGACATGTGGCATCAAGGAGCAGCACCATGCCGTACAGCTCTAGCATCAAAATCAATTTTCTTCTTAAAATTTAAGAAATGTCTCCCTGGTCTTGCAGAATGCAGTGACTTCCAAGTACGCATATGACACTAGGACTCAGAGCTTTGTCACTGGCATACGGGGCATCTCCTAGACCCAGTGCAACCCCAGTTAAATTTACTGCAAAAATCTTTCCACTGAATTTGATATTAATCACATCCCAAATTTAAAGTACTTGCCAATTCATTCAGGCCTCAAGAGGGCAGTTACTTCATTTGACCTCAAAGGTACAATTGAATTAATAAGTGTGCATTCTTAAAAGCCTTGAGAAAAACCTGATTTGAGGGCAAAAGCAGTACCTCAGAAAGACTGCTGATATTTGGTGTTATATAAGAAAAGTTATGATTTTGGAACACTGAAATAAATCCAAGACCTTTCACTTTTGTTCCTCCCTGATACATTAAACAGTTGTTTATATGAAGTGGGGCAGTTCTGACAGATTGGCTTGGCTTTATATTATTACAGTTAGACCACTAACCTGATATGAGGGAAACTCATTCCTTCTGCACACCCACTCTGCAGCCAGATTTTGGATTTTTAATTACTCTCTGATCTGCTTCTTTCAGAGAAGAAATGTAAACATGAGTTGGAAGATCACAAATTCAAAGTGCAGTAGTCAAAGCTTCTGGTTATTTTGGCATCTCTCTTTAGTCAGAAATTCCACCCTGAGCCTGAGAAAATTACTAATGAAAGTGTTGACATCATTCTATTTTGTAAAAAAAMCCAAAAAACTTAATTCTTTGTAAAAAAAAATTTCAAGTAAAAAACACAATAGAAATCCCTGATTAGCTCTTTTCAGAGTGCTGTGAATTCACCATAATGACCACCTTCCATTTTGAGCACACCATCAGAAAGACAACCTTGGCAAATGCAGAACAGCAGCTTACAATGTTCTGCAGTGTGCACAAAAATCTGTGAAATAGAAAAAATGCCGCTGAAATCTTTACACTACCAAGATATGAATAACAAAGATGTACATCTATTACACAGTGAGCAACAAGCATAAAACCTTCATCTCGCTTCTTGGGAAGTCTCATAGGAGGTGAATAAATCCATAAAACACAGTGGCAGGAATTCATACCATACTGTCTGGCAAATTTTTCTTTTATCCCAATAATGCACAATGAAGTGTACATATTTATAACAGATCTCTTTTTCTGTAGATCTGCTGCTAACTGCAATTTTTTTAACCATTAGTTTAACTACCAGTCTCAACAGAGGATGTTGTCATCTGGGGGTGGGGGGAGGATAAAAATCAGTTTAATTTGGCATTTTCCTTATTCACTCTTCCACACTAGTCCTAGCTTATAAATGGTTATTCTCCCTTCTCTTCAGATCCTTCTCTAAGCCCTCTCATCAGGATTTCAAAGTTAGATGATCAAATGTGCAGAGAGGCACTTAATTTCTCACAGCCACTTCTGAAAGCTCCAGCCTAGGTCTACAGCGAACTATTTTCTCTCTCTCCCTCCTCCCCTCCTTTTTTGGCCTTTGATCTTTAGAAAGCACAAATGCCATTACAGTGAATAAAGTCATAGCCCACAAAGTCAATCCCCTACTATTTACCTCTTTCCTCCCTGCCCCCTTCAAGACCAAGACTCTAGCACGACCAAGCTAGTTAAGCTGGGCTAAGATACAGCGGCAGGTATCATCAGCACTGTGACAAATGAGAATGTGTGTCAGGGGAGACTGTTTAAACAAACAGTTGGATGCTTGGGAACGCAGACAGAAGACCTAAGATCTTGCTCTTTTTTCTTTTTCTTTCCCCCTCCGTCTTCAAAACAGAAGATTAAGTTTGCTGTGAACATGAGCTGATGAAAAGAATTCAAATAGTGCTTTGAATAGTGCCACTGGGAGCGTCACAGGAGAATTACAAATTGCTGCTGGAGACACCAGTCTCCCTTTACAGAAAGTTAACATAAAAGTACACATATCTTCTTTCTATAAGGTACTAACTTGTAAATTAACCTTTAATGGAGTATAAATGATGTCCTGAAAGAACTGCTTATGCAGCTATATTTATGATCTAGAAAATTGCAAATATTTACAAGATTATAGGTGTTAATGGTCTGTCAAAAATGTTTGTATATTGTACATACATTAAACCCTGGTTTAAGACCACCCTGCTATAAAGACCACCCCATTTCTAGTCCCATATAGAATTTCACTTTGATTCCATATATTCCATTCCTTATAATGAGGCTGGGCCCCAGCACACACCCAAACCACTCAATACAAGGAACTTCTCCAGAGGGTCCACATATTTTACTGTCAGTTCCCAGATTGCCTCTGCAGCTCTCCAGTGGACAATATTATCTATAAAATTCGTAATTAGCAAGAGATCTGAAGAACATTTCAAGTTGCTCCTGTGCTCATGACACACTCCCAATGGAAAGCAAAGCTGGATGGGATATTCAGATACAGGTTTAGGAAAACTGAACAATATTTGACTGCAATACAAGCAACATCGCCCCCTCCCAACGTTTCTGCCTCAGTTTCCCCACTCTGCTATAAGCCTGAGACCATCTCTCCAGTCACACTTTTTAATGAACCATCTCTGGTATCACTGTATCCTCCTCTAAGGAACACGTCTACTGTTCAAACACAGGTCATCAATAAAGAAAACAGATAAACCAAATCCTGCTGTCTGGCTTCTCTTAAGACCTCTGTTTCCAAGAGCTTCTGCTGCTGTCCACCCAGCAGGTGGACCCAGCAAGGCCTTTCATCTAGCTGGTAGAGCAAGGTCCCTCTCCCTGACCCAGCGCTTGGGCTCTAGCCCCTGTTCCCCACAGCTCACTCTCAGCTAAGCTGCTTGTTGTTCTTTTATCTCACCACCTGGGTGCAGCTAATTAATCACATGTGGGGCTACACACCCAACCTCTTAATACAATATTCTCTCCCTGTGGCTCAATAAAATTCAAACATTTCATTTTCTACATTCAGCTCTCAGGTTTGAGCTTTCTTTTTTGCACTAGGCTCATTATTTAAACCATAATTTTCCTTGCAACTATTTTTAATTGGGGTTTTCTACCAGTGAGTCAGTGAAATAAAAAACACACCCTCCCCTTTGAATTAACAGCAAATTCTATATTTGTCTGTGGTTTAATAATTATTTAGCAAATAAAAATTAATATAGCTTCTCCAGCCATAACTTTGTATGTTGTAATAACAACTTCAATAGGAGGTATTTACCATACTGACTTGCTATTCAAAGGGTGCAACCAACTTGTCACCTGATCTATTACAGGTTTTTTTCTGGGCAACTAAGTCATTTACCATGTCAGAAATTTGATAGGAGATTGAGACTTTTGAATTCAAAAAAATTTTTGCAAACATTTTCAAATAAGAAACTTGGAATTTGTCAATTTTGACACTGAGATTTCAAAAAGTGAAAGTGTGAATTCTGAAAAAGGAAAAACATTTGTTAAAACATGTATAACTTGTAAGAATTATTTTTACTCACAGGATTTTTTTTTTCTTTAGAAATCTCACTTTTCAGGCATAAATACAGCTGAGGAAAAATAAATATTTTAGGAACAAATACTTGGGACTCTGCCTGGGTTTTATTACAACAGATTATTTTCTTTTGTAATTTATCATTCACTGTACATTGCCTTGCTCAATGACTGAATAAAAAAAAGTTCTTCTTTAGGGTAAAAAGTCAAAGGAAAACTTGAAAGGGCTCTGTCCCCACTGACTTCATGCACATTTTGATTAACATCAAATTGCTTGTATTTTTTTGCCTTGCCATTTTCATTTTTATACCTGGTGGGTCAGATCTTCAGCTGATGTAAACTGGCATAGAACTAATGGTTTCAATGGAGCCGTGTGAGCTGAGGATCCGTCATTAATCATTGGGGATTTTCTGTTAAACAGTAGTGTAAAAGCAGTTCCTAACTTTGAAACAGAACTATCTGTAAAGTAACTATAGAGATATGTCTCAAGTGAACTGCTATTAGGAAAATATTAACTTTTAAAACTGTATGTAGGTCTTCAAATGATCTATTTTTATGCCATAAGCCATATCAAGAGAAGAATAAAAGTTAAGTTTCTCACAAATTATGAAACATTTAATTTTCTTTGAAATACAGTACATGCTTGATTGTCTCAACAAAACGATGCTATTTCAATTTTAGTGTTGGTTTTACACAGAATGAGCTGGCTTATATCAGCTGCTAATAAGCAGCACAGCAAACAAAGTCTATATATAATCTCCAGTTTACAAGCATTACATCTGATCTGTTTTTTTCGCTGGCATAACCAGGCACACTAACAGATTCCCAAGTATTCCTCTCATCTCGAGTGCAGTAAGAGTTTCAGTGAGTCTTCTAAGATTAGTCAATCAAAAGGGCTTTTTACGTGAGTCCCTAGATGAAGTTCAGAATTTGGTTTTTATACTCCTACAGGTTATCTTCCAATTTCTGGGCATCCACTGAGCAGATCAAAAGCCCAAGATCTTTAGCAGATCAAAAAGTCCATTTGCTATAAGCAAATACAGCATAAGTCATACAGCTTCTGTACTTCTGACATGTATTTCTCATGTTAAACAAAGGCATTGTAAAACTCAGTATTTATAACTGATTATAGAACAAACAAAACCTTCATATAAACACGAGGCTGGGTCAATAAACCTTGAAGCCTCTAAACTAAGATTCCAAGGTCAAAGATGAAACTCCAAGATCTGCTTGACTAGATTTCTGTGACACCTCTTAATTTTCTTAGATGTTCAGAGGACTGTGCTATAAATTTCCATGAATATAGTTAGCTTTTCTGCTGCCAATACTCATACTGGAATAGTGTTTTCAAACTGATAGATGGAAACCTCCTGATTTGCCATATGTATTTATTCATGGCTAGTTTATATTATTTTGGGTTTGTSCCAGTGTTTTTATTTGGAAGCTCATATCCAACTTTGGTGTCTTCCTTCCTTATACTTATATAGAGAGTGATCATGGACCTTGACTCAATTCTTAGTTAACTTCAACAGCAGTTAAGTGGCTAAACGCCTTTGTGGAGCTAAACCTTCATTTTCCTGCATCTAAGTTTTTTGTCTGTAGAAGAAGAATAAACAGTCCTTCCTTTCCTCTCTTCTCCTGTATACGTCCACCTTGTCTGCTCAGACCATAAATTCTTCAGAGCAAGAATTCTGTTAATAAATGTTGGTTTAGTGCCTAATACAATGGGTATCTGCTCACAGTGGGGTACTACTATACTACAAAAAACTATACAGCAAACATTACTGACAGTAAAAATACAGCTCGTCGACTAAAGGTGCATGAAAAGAATTTTGTCCTGTAGGACATCAAAGTTCTTAAAAATTCATATGTCAAGTATTGCCATCTGAACTAAATTAGTTTTGTGGAACTAAGATTTCATGGCAAATAAAAATAGTATATCATCTTAATAAAAGCATCATGTGCAAAGGGAAAATAAAAGCAAGAAAGATATAATTTTACAGTACTTGCACAGTTCTTCTTACTCTGAACTGAAATTTAAAACTACCAAAAGCAGCAGCCATCAGCAGCCACGTAATCAATCTGCTGCAAAACTGGTGCTGGTCTCTACCTTATTTGATACAAAGGACAGTGGAAACAATAGAAAAGTTTGCAGGACTGTAGTAAATAACTCTAATGCCTTGAATTGCAGAGGGTAAGCAGCCTACCAAAAGTATTTATCAAAGTCATATTGGAGGAAAGAAACATCACCAAACAGAGCAGTGCAAGCCAGATGCTTGGAGATTAAATGGGGTCAAAAATGCATCCCTAATTTTCATAACATCCTCATAAAAATTCACAGGAAACTGCCTTCTGAACCTATTATAGAAGATATTTTTTTTCCAAAGGTAAAGTGGAATTGCAAAGTGGGATTCAACTGAGTAGGATCAGAACTACAGATGAAGGGGAAAAAATGCACAACTACAAAAGAAGGGCAAAATAACCTGTTCATTAAATAAGACTAACAATATAAAAACAATGGCTAAAAGTACCTGACAGTTATGTCTAGACTTGTGAGATGAGATTTACATCTTCCAATTTGCACTTGTGTTGCAGGTTCAGATCAGAGTCAGATCTTTAACCCCTGCAATGACGGATCTGGATTTCCTGGATATGAGGGAGCAGGCATACCTGACCTTTGTGAACTCCCTAGACATGCCTCTAAAAAAAAGAAAACCACTACTACCACCACCAAAAACACACACTCCAAAAAACCTGCAAACCTTTCTAACATTTGCACCTGCTTTCAACCCTTGTGTCACTCCTCCTTTACTATTGCACACCATCTACTCAGCAAACTGAAATCACATATCTGAAAATCCACATTAAAATGATTGTTTTCTAGTGTTATTTTTAGAAGCTGCTCAGGATCACAGAAAAAGGTTTAGTTGTATTGATTATTTTCATTTCCTTTTTCTTTGGAATCTCAAATTTCAGTTAAATTTCTTATTTAAAAAATCACGTTTGCTTTTTCATTTGTTACACAATCAGTTGAAAATGCAAAAAAAGATTTTTCCATCTAATTTTCAAATTTATATTGAAAATACATACATTGAAAATACATACAAGATTCCAACTGCACTACTGATAACCTGTATTCTCACATATCTGTGCWTTCTGGGAAATCATAACCAAGTGAGCCAAGAGACGTGTAATAAGTAAGGAATGGAGGGAAGGATGTGGGCAAGGGGTTACATCAGTCTCAGTATACAGATACTGTACTACAACCTCACCCTTTAGTAATGAGCTGCTTTGATCTGAAAACAGGCATAAAGGGTGGGAGCAATATGTGCATTTCTAACATTGCACTTTTTTGGTACATAAAAACCCTAGTCTAAAGTCTGCTGAAGATAATGGAAGTAGTCCCAGATTATTTCTATGCAGTACAGACTAAGCAAAAGAGGATTTTACTCGCCAGGAAAACTTAAGATTGAATTCACCCATGTACAAAGGCCAGGATATCAAAAGCCTCAAACAGGTAAATTGAGGCCATGCTATTCAATGTCTCTTACGTGCAATGAGTCCTGAAGCCCATTAGAAATTATGTCAACAGACTTTTTAAAAATCTTCATGATGCCCCTTAGCTGCCATTCAAACAGCCATAAAAAAGCCACATTAAATTCTTACTCACCACTAGCAGTTCCAATGCTAGCAGCACTAGGACAATGCCCAAAGCAATGACAGGCATCTAATTATGAGGCTTTGATTTTGCAAAACAGTGAAGCAAAGAGAAATGAAAACTTAACAAATTGGTTGACAATTTTCTTTTAAGCTCTTCCCTTTCATTTCTACCATTCCAATTTACCTCCTGCTGTTTTGCAAAACCACCACACTGTCACTAATTTGCTTTAGTGGACAGTGAAGGAATACAGAATGTGGATATGGGAACCGTAACTTTGGCATATTTTTAGCTGACAGTTTAAGCTGTAATTATTATCTGCCAACTGTTTGCACAAAAGTGTAATCTCTAATGCAAATGAATTCTTGGAAGAGCAAACAATGAAGTTTAAAACAATGAGGTAAAAATAGCCACATCTGAACATGCCTTTTGGAAAGGGCATACAACATACTGTCTTTTTGGAAACAAAAATTTAGTAARTTGATATGTTGGCAGGACATGTAGCATAAACTATGCACAGGAGGGACTATACAACGCAAATTATCTCCATCAGTGATTAAAATAACTTACCATGATTATAAAGGTCATCTTCTTACTTTTATGGAAATTTAGGAATAAAATAATTCTGTATCTCAGAAGAAAAATAAGTTTGCAATAAAAATGCACCTGAAGCACAAGTTGTTACCATCTCCTACATATTCAAAGCCACCATGGCTGCAAAGCATGATTACGTTTTGTGCTCCTGCAGCCTATGGATGAGTCTATGCTCAGGCTGATATGATCTATGCATCACAGACAGTAAATCTAACACTTCTGGAAATCATCAGACCTAGTGCCCACGTGCTGCGCAGACAGTCTGTTCATGATCAGTTCCCCCAACCTGATGGGCTGTGCTGGATAATGCGCTTGCTTGAAGTTACTCTACAGCACATGCACAAGAGGGATGGAGTACCACAAGCAGTTCCTCTGATGGCAGAGAGGGCTTAAGGTGTTTCTACTCCCTCTCATCTCCAGATCCCACCACAGAGTAACAATTCAGTGCCCTGTGTTCTGCTAGAGCAACTGTTTGTGACTGCAGTTGTTTGGGCTAAACATAAGACATAGCCAAGACATTTTGGGGTTCCTATAAGTCCGGACTGAAGCACTTACACATGTGCTGTGCAACACCTGTGCAGCCAGCCTAACACCTTGAAAACATCATGTCAGATCTACTGTACATCCATGGTACAATTGTTCTGCACATGAACAGAGCAAATCTTCCATGCGTGTAAAGAGAAAATACACAGAGCACGTGGAGCAGGTCAGGTGCTTCCTGAAAGACTTGACTTACTGAGTGAGTGCAGGCTGAACTGAAAGCACGTTTGGTAGGGCAGGTCTGTCCAAAACTTCCAGAAAGTGTCAGGTCTATTGCAGGCAGACAGCACCTGTGTACTGCATACACACTTATTCAAATATTTCTTGAAAGAACCAGGCTTACTACATCTTATTGTGCAGCACAAGACACAGTCATTGATGCTCCAGTTGGTCTGCTGTGTTACCAGAAATCCTGGAAAAGTATCTGAATATTTCAAAATCTTTGTAAATAAAATTTCTACTCAGAAAGAGGATATCCAAAGGAAAATCTGGAGGTATGGCAGCCCATATTTCTTCTTCAGTAAACTCTGGTTTGAAGAACTATGATTGAAGTTAATTCACTCTAATGACTATATGTTGAAACATGTCAGCTGTATCTAGTTTGACAATGACCAAAGCACAACCAGCCCAACATTCACATATTGGAACTGTGAAATAATCTACACGTATGCAACATGGACAATGTTTATTGTAACTGTTGAATACTTCACCTCTCTCCCTGTGTCTTTTGCTACACTCGCACTGCAGTATAAATGAAACAGCCTAACTCACCTTCCTTTCACTACAGAAGGGATTCAGCCTTGTTGTAGCATTGCATGTTTGATTTAGAACAGTATGACTGCCTTCCTCTTTTTACAAAAAAGGGAGCTTATTAGAAGATGAATATGAGCTTCCAGGGAAGTGTCCACTTATTCAAAACAGAGGTTATGATTAAGCTTGAAAGCTGGTACAAATTCATTATTCTTTTCAAAGCTAAAACGGCTTAGAGAGAGGTTTCCTTTGACAATGATGCCTAAATCTAAAATTTGGCTGCAGAGACCACCAGTCTACTGTCCTTCCTTCACACTACCCTTTTGTCTGTGAAGCAACCAGAGGTGAAAATTTGAATCTGTTGTACATACAGAGGAAACAAAGAGACTATGAACTCATTATTTAGGCCAAATTCTTTTTGCCTAATGTGTTATTTCAGTGTTAAAATCCAACTGGAATGATGCTCTCTGCAGATAAAACTAGAAAGCYGACACTAGGTTTGCTAAGCAATTTGCTAATCCTGCACATTCAACTTAAAACTTTGGCAGTGCTTATTGTCACATGCAGGATAGACCAGGCTCAAATGTCAGATTTCAAGCAGTAGTTGTACCTAAGAAATAACGAAGTATAGAGATGGAGCAGCAATGTGGAATACTGGCTAACATGCTGGGTTTGGGAGTGAGGAGACTTTGTTTCTATTCTTGTTATGTGACCGTGACCAAGTCACTTCCTGTTTCTCTGACCCCTTCCACCCTTATCCATCATCTGTCTGCACAGCAAGCTTGCTTTCTTACATGCAGTACCTATTAAAACAGGCCCTCTAGGTGATCCCCTAACACAAATAATACCTGTACTATTCCTGCCTATGTTCATTTAGGCATGTTCCCTCCATGATACTCTCTCTGGTTATGATTCAAGAGACTGCATAGTTTAACCATAAAACCCAGAGAATACATTACTATCATAATTCCTCAGGGCAAAACATTCTTGCAAACACGTGAATCCTTAATGATGCCAAAGGCTTTTTGTTTTCTTTGTACTCTGTAAAGCTTCTAAGACATATCAGAGAAATATATTTTCAAGCACCAATTAACGTACTTTATCATATTAGAATGTGGAAAACTTGGTCTCTGAGAATGCATCAGGCTACTATATCTATGCATCTGACTATCTGTCTACTATCCTAAACTCGCATTTTTATACCCACAATTTCATAGATTTTAAGTCTTATTATTTATTTCACATAAGCTTTTGATAGAAAAAGCCATCAGGATCACTGGTTCTTGAAAGTTTAATTTTCTCAAACAACTTGTAACTTATCACCGATGCAAAAAGGGAACAAAAATTATGCTCAACAAAATGAATACAGACTAAGGAACTAAAAATTGTATTTATTACTCCTTCCTAAAACATCTGAACAATAGGAAAAATGTGGGTAAGCGTATGAAGGGGAATGGGAACTTTTTAACCATTATCAGAAGACCAAAAAATATAATTTTTATTATGCATATGCTTAATTACCAGCTGACATACAGACTTTTTTGAGCTACACGCCTGATCAAACCATAGAACATCAGGGATAACAGCTGGCAAATGAACTTTAACCAGGGAGTGTGTGTTACATGTCATCAACAGAGTAAAATGCATAGAGTTAAACCCTAAAATGTGTCTACTATTCTGTTTTTAACCCTGGAAAGCATTAAGTGCATGATTTTCTTTAACCTCTTAGAAGTATAAGTAGTTCCACTGAAATGAATGAGACCACATAAATACTAAAAACTAAGCGCAAACTCAGGCAGGGTGCTGGATTGGGACCGACACTTTGCAGACCAGAGCACTAATCCCATTCTGGGTTTTAGCTGAACGCAATTAGATCACTCAGCTAGGTACGCTGCTCGACACAACAACCTACAGGTAAGTACTGAAACAACAACTCTGTGAAAGGTAAACAATGGTGCTACGAGGAGACTGGATAAATTCATGTAACATGGTTTAGACTTCGATTAATAGTAGCAAGGTCAATCTTGGCTCATATCTCTCATATTATATATATGCAACATAAGTGAAAGTAACGTGTTAAGTCACATTAATCAACTTGAAAAGCAAATGTATTTGTGAGAAGCGCTCAGTTTCTTGAAATACTGTATAAATGCACAACTGATGGGAACTTAGAAGAACAATTCTCTTTTATCTGATACTAAATATGAGAATAAAAGGATGCATACCTAAACTAACAAAAAAATCTATACTGAATAATAAGGAGATTAGACTACATACCTTAAGCACCCCAAAATACACAAAGAGACTGTAATAATCAAATGTCCATCTTTAAGACGGAATATCTGTATGAAAATCACCACTGAGTATTTTGTGAGACAAAATAGCTTTTTTAAAGCAGAAAATGTCTGTGTACTGCCATGTGTGTGACAGGGTTTCCTGGGGAGACCTCTGTGTGCGTAAGTCTCCCCACTCAGTGAGCTTCCCATATCCTCAAAGCATCCAAGTCACTACGTACGTGCTGGTGAGCTGATCTGCATATGTACAGCCACCTTTTCTCCAGGCCTTTGAAAGTTCGGAAAACCTGAAAAAATTGGTTCTAGCCCTCTTTAATCAGATTTATTGAGTAAGAGTCAGTTTCATGCGCTGCCCATAGTATCTTATGTCTTACTTTTGGATAAACACATAATATCTCTTACTAATCTCATACCTGAAATTTGAGAAAAGTACATTTTATCCTAAAATTTACCATTAAATACCACACACAAGCAAGTGCATGATTGGAAATCTCAAAACAAAATTACTTTTTAAACATAGCCTCTTTAGAACATAAGAGTATTTTACATGTTTGCATTTAAGAAGTAGAAAATAAAGCTCAGCACAGCCATTTAATGGGAACAATCTTAAAGCTTGTCCACACAGGAAGTTAAGCTAAATTAGCTGAAAGGTGTGAATTTAAAGTGCATTAAGCTAAAGTGAACTACAGTCACTTTACTTCTGAATGAGAACATTCACACCACACTTTAATGCACTTTAACTAATATACTTCAAAATCATATCTTTAGTTAATTTGTCTTAACTTCCTGTGCAAACAACTCCTCTCTAGCACTTACTGAGAGCCACAATATAGATTGATGTGGGTATATTTATAAATATGCCTATTAACCTTAAGACTGAGTCAATAAAATTTGGGATGTTAAACAAAAATAAAACATATGTCCTTACATGAACTTCCTAGTGCAATGAGAATCCCAAACATGTCATGAATTTAGCCCTAAATTGTATAAAGCCATGTTACCAAACTAGAGTCAGTTAAAAAAAGTACTTGTTCTAACTGAGCACGTTGTAAATTTATCCCTGAAACAAATGAAATGGAAATAAATGGAAAAAAGTTGCATTTTATTTATACACAGCACTTGCCTAAGAAGATTGACCAAGCAGGGCTAACTATAAAGGACTTGCATTTGAATTCACTCACACACTCCCCCAAGCTCTAAGATTCTTTTTTTTCTGAGGGTTGTCTGAAAGTCATGGTTATAAAAGATGCCTCAAATTATCCAGAGAAAGCAAAACAACACTTTGCCTCAGATAACCTGGGGAATCAATACTAACTGTGTTTTTCCTACCACTGCTCAAGCTAAAAAAAACCTTTTCAGAAGCAGCTCTTATAAAAACAGAACAGAGATGTACTTAACACAGCATGTATATTTACCGAGTGACTTAGTGCTCTGACAAATCAAGAAACAATGGTCTAGCATAACAACCGATGTTCTGTGACTGCAGTTGTGCTGTACATAAACTAGCGGATCAAGCTTAGATACCAGGAGTCTAGTTTGGAGGGGAAAAAAAAAGAGTTGCCCTCTGCAAGAATAGGAAAAAATACATACATCTGTTTTCTAACCAAGCTTGCAGACTGACATTGTATCTCCTCAGCAGGCAAGACAATGGTGGATGCACTTCCACATATTCCCAAGACTATATAGGTGGTCAGGGGCAGAACATCCTGATTCCGTATTTAGCCTCTAAGTCATAAGACATTCTTCAATAGCTAATAAATAGCATATATTTAGTTTGAAAGGGAAAATTTAATATCATTGAAACCTGTTTTTGTTTACTGATGACTCACAGAATGGGATAGTGAACCATGAAAAAGATTTTCTTTGAAAAAATGGATTGCTAAAACAACAATACTGATGGTTGCTAAAGCATAAACTTATTATCAAAAATTATGCTGTTTATCATACAACACTATTTTCCAGTTTAGCAATTCACAAAAAGCTTGACCTGATTCAAGTACTGGATGATCTGATCTACTAGGCTGCAAATGAAGAGAGAACAAAAAGTGTCAAGCAGGTGATATGTAAATAAATAAATATTTGCATTAGCCTTCATAAATACTTTGAAATGCTGGATATTTCCAGACAGATTCTTTTATTTAGATCACAGAACTCCATCAGTTAGAAGGTTTCTTAAGCACATTGATAACTTTGCTCTTACACAGTCTCACATAACACCAGAGTACCATATTAAAGATTGATAGCTTTGCCGCCTCTGTTAAAGTTTAGCAAAACATAAGACTGATGCCCTTGCTTAGGTATTCTGATGCTACACACTGCACAATACAAAATACACTTYATGATGAGAGTATTGAGGTCTGTCTGACAGCATTTTCTGAGAGCAGACTGCTGCTTAGACAACACACAGCCTTATGCTTTGAATCCCAATTATGGCCACTGATGCCATTCATTCCTCTTTTAGTTCCTCTCATGTCTTCAGACTTCACCTAACTGGGCAGCCCATGACCTCTCCTTGACCACTCAATACTAATACAACCTTTGGATGGGTTCCTCGGGTCAATACACCCCATTTCCTGCTGTGGGAGGCTTTAACTCATGGTTCATTTTCAGGATCAAAGCCAGTCACAGAAACTCTCCTATATAAATTAGAAAGGCTAAACATTAGGTTGAGAGCCACAGTCAAAGGCAGTAGGAGTATGTGTGGCTAAGTGGGAATATTTATCCCTTGGTCCCTGTTTCTGTGGTATTTTACACTCTGCACCTTCCCTTCACTTGCAGCATGCCCTCTTTGAAGCCCCTGCTTCTTCCATTTCATAGAAAGCATTCAGGAGAAAAAGCAGTTCTTGCTTTTGCCAACCTTAGAGTAAACGTAGATTCATGTTTCAGAAGTAGCCGCTTGGTGTTTTACCTGAGCAGTGGGAACTCACTGAAGTGAGCTGAGCTAACCAGGTAGTTCAAGATTGTTTGTGAAAATGTATGATCATTTGCTGTTTGTGCAGTAGCATTATAGTGCACTTTTGGGTACCTTCATCTTTCCTGCAATTTCCCTAAAATCAGTCTGTTAATATTGTCTATACAGATCATCTCTGAAATGAAGACATTTTAACATTCAGGACAGTTCTTATCACAGGATAAGCGTCTCAGAGGAGGAAGGAGAATTATCAAATATACAAAAAACCATCACAGAGAAAAAAAGTTCTCCTATAATTCTTCCCCAAATTATTATTTTATCAGAATATATTTCAAATTATTACTTTTGTTATAGACTCCTTCGTTAGTTCAACCTTCATTTATCCTGCAAGAATACACTAAAGAGTGCAAGTCATTAAAAATGTTTTAAAGAAAAAACTAATAATCTCACGATGTATTCAACCCAGTGAGGCTGGAACCTTTTCCAAACTATTTCTTTTCCTTCCTGTACTTCATTAACATGTTTCTCAGGCATCCAACAAACCATAGGAGCACTTGATGGTGGGATGAAAGTGACAAACCTAGAAGCACTTCAAGAAATCACGTGAAGTATATTTGAAAGAATATCACTGGCATTCACGGTAACACTCTAGATTATTGTTGCTTTTTGCTCTGTCACTGGTACAGACATTCTATACTCAGGTCATTGTGGGGAGGAGTGGAGGTCAGAAGCAGATGGCATTGCCGTTAGTTAAAAAGAAATCTTCATTGGGTGACACTGGACACTGAACTTCTACACTGCATATGATAGCAGAAGTTAAAATGGTTTCTACTTTGGTGATCAAGYGCTTCGTCAGCCAGGAAGCTGGAGCCTGCAATCTGCAAACAGGCTCTGGTTCAAATATCTTATCTCTCCCCCAAAGAAAGCGGGGTTACTGCTCAGAGCAGGGACAATGCCCTGTTGAAGTTAGCAGCAGCACATTGCTATCTACAAGAGCTGAACAGTGTGGGGGCATCTTCTACAGGGTATCCAGACCCTGCCTGGACTATGTTTGACTCAGTGGAACAGGGACACTATACTCTTTTGCTCAGAGATATAAGACAGGGACACAACATAATCTACATAAAGGTATGCATCAGTCTTATTCATCCTAGAAATACAAGAAAACCTTAAAACAGCAAAAACATTAACAGAAAACACACCTGAGACAGACACATCTATCTAATGCATACCATCAAGTCACAGGCTAAAACTTAAACTTCAGTGATTATGCCTGCGACATTTAAATGGTTTTAAATTATAAGTCTAGCAGAAGCATTTTTCTAATAATAAGCCATTAATTCTGACAGTTTCAGACTGTCTGAAGCTAGGTGTGTAAACTGTAGCTGCATCAATCAGTGCTGTGTGTCTGGCTATTTCAGGCATTCCTTGTTAGTGTAAAGAAAGAACAGTTTGTCCACCAAGCACAACAGCAGCTGAGATTCCTGTTGATTGATAACTAAATGTGCCGTAGTGAAAATATATTCGGATAGAGCCGAAGAAGCAAGCACAGCAAAGACGTAATGGGGGCGGAGGAAGGAGGGATGAAATTGGCCACAACAGGAAATTCCTTCTCATGAGTCTTCCAACTAGCTGACAAGATGGATTTCATTCCTGCAGGTAACTGTGCCTTTCTATTTAATCTTCTACTACGTCTGTAACCATGCAAATTCTTTACTATTCCATATGCAAGCTCAGTTACTGAAAAATTATCCTTGCTGTTCTTGACACATTGTATATTTAGCACTGTTTCACATACAGAATCCACTGATGTCAACAAAATCTGTGAGTAAAGAAAGCACATGTATAATGGAAAGTTCTTCTGCCAGTTGAAGAATCCCTTGATGATCGCAATTAGGTAGCTGGAAATTTCTTAAGTCTAAAGCAGTGTATCAAGATGTATTTATTTCCAGAGGACCAAAGATTTTGCTGTTAAAAACTGGCAGAAGTTCACAGATGTCACAACATATAAGCTGAAGAACCATATTTTAAAAGCTTCACAACTCTAGCTAAGAAAGGAATATTTTCTGTTGAAGCGTCAGTATCCATATTATACACAGCAACAAGTAAAACTCATTTGCCAGCTTGGTGAAAATTGAAATTTTTTGGGTTCTTAGCCAAAGGTCTGTCCAAACCTCTGAGTTTTGACAGCCTGAAAACCAAGCTAGAACTTTCAGAGCAACAGATTTCCATCATTTGCAAACTGTGAAAACCGAAAGAAAATCTAGGCTATAAAACTGACAAAATTTATTTATGAAATCAGGATCTGGGCCAAAGTAAGTGAGCATCACTACACCAGTTATTAACATAACATTAGGACTTCTTATACATTCGTCTCTTTTGAAACATTCATTCAACCACTATGAAAAGACTTTTTTCCTCCCATGCAATAAAATACCTAAGCATGCATTTAACTTCAAACAGATGCAAACGTTGTCAGAAGTCTAAACTACAACAAATACTTATCTGAAAGGCACATAATCCTATAATTAAAATGCCATGCCATTAGCACTGTAGAACACAGTGAGGAAGAGACCATCGCCCTGCCTTAATTTTAGGTACCTAAATTGGTAGTCAAAGTAGATGCAAGCACCTCCAAAGAGTAACTGAGATGACAAATCAGGCAGTGGTTAAATTCAGATGTCACCTGTCTCCAGTGAGGTGAAGCTAGGCTCCCCATTTTGCCACCTAAGTGGTGCAAATACCTTCTATAGTGAAAGTCAGTTATAGTCCTAAGGACTGGAAGTGAATTCATAGGTACATCTGAAAGCAAATTTGGAACAATCTTTTCATCCTTAAGTACATTTCATGAAATACAGATTTCTTAATAACAGCTGAAGATTTTAGATGCAGTTAAACAAGATACTTGAAAGCACACATCTTTATGCATGGGAATTCACACAGTCATTTCAGCACCATTAATCTGCTTATATTTAGATATGAGCACAAATATCTTGCTCAACTGATATCTGAAAGGGGAAGAGCTTTAAATACAGTATCAAGAACATAATTCTTAAATATTCTTGTAGAAATAGCTAGATTCAGAGCTCAACTTTTCAAGGGAGGAAACTAGCAAAATAGCTATTTTTAATTAGTTTTTGCCTTGAAAGCAAAAAGGCCAATAGGAAAACTTCCCCATCAAGACAGGTTATTTCCACATGACAGTCAAGCTTTCATTCTTATTCCACCTCATGACTTTTCTTTTTTCAGTTTTTTCTTTCAAGTTCTTCAGCATTATCTTCTCTGATCAATTGTGAAAAGCACAAAATAAAATGTGGTGGAGGTTTATGCTTCTGAGAAATCAACCTCCTGGAGTGACTTCTAAATTAAGAAAATAGATTTTTTTGCTTTGTCTTTTTCTTGGCAATTCCCACATAAACTGAGAAGATACCATTCACCATCCCATCTAGCCACATCATTCCTGGAAAGTGAACCACAGCATTCTTTTATAAAAAAGAACTTGTCTGGAACAAACAGGGAATGAAAAATCAGATTTATTTTTATTTCTTTATGAGTGTGTTATGTGACCTAATGAAGAGGCATGAGCTCATTCCTGGTGAGCAGAGTTAACTCCAAGCTAGCTTCCCCTCTTCAACAAGACGTGCTGCAAAGAGATTTCCAAGAAGACAAAGAGCTAGGGATGCCTACAGGGAGGCACACTGTATAGGAAGCTTTTACTAGTAGTAATACTGTGATAGCACTTATGAGTCATGGATTAACATTGCCTGATGCTAGAAGCTCTAGGAATACTGAACCCATCTATGAACTCCATTTCCCCACTCCAGTTAAAGATATGTCCCTACAGAACTTTTTCAGATAACAAGATAAAAAACTATTTTGATTTGTCAGTCTTGTCTAACTGGGGAAGAGAGGTAGAAAGATCGTCTTGTCTGTCCTTCACTTGGAAGCCTCACCTGAAATATTAAATCCGATCTGGGCACTGCACTTCAAGGTTATACAATGACTGGAGAAATTGCACAAAAAAGAAGAAAGGTCTAGAAAATATAAACTGTACAGAAAGATTAGTAAGACTCTGTTTATTATTAGGAATGGAGACAATATTTAAATGCATGAAAAGCTGCTACAAAAAGAAAGGCAATAATCTGATCTTGTCTACAGTGATTTGGACAAGAACTAATGGCCTTAAGTAGCATTCAGAAAGATGCAGGCTGCACATTTGTAAAGGCAGTAAAGGACAGCAACAGGTACCTGTTTGACTGTTGCACTGCAATACTGAATATGTTAAAGAAGAGAATGCTAAATCTAACTATCAGGAGTGACAGAAGCACAGCTCATCCTGCGTTGGGCAGAGGAGTGTGGCCAGAGGCTACAAGCCCACCTTACTGCTTTGTTCGTTGACTATTTACTCGCTGACCATGGACTCAGTCTTTAACACTTAGTGTTTCTCTTATTACTTCTCAGACACTTTTTCAAACAATCACTTTTTCTTAATTACTGATAGACAGCTGCCTAATGGCATTCACAAACATYCAAAGTTGTTTTAGAAAGTCCGTCTTCCTGGCACTACAATTTATTCATAACTAATTATCAAAGTTCCTGTTTAATTCATCAGAACAAACACCAAGTATTTTATTGTTCAGACATTTAACATTCACACACAAAAATTACGCTCATATCTGCACTCACACAAGCATATGCAAATACGAATGCAAAATGTACAGAATGTATGGACAGTAGATGATTCAAGGTCTCTGATAAATTCATGTAAAAAGCATAACTGCACTGCAAAGGTGTTATATGCACCAGCTGAAAGTGCATCTGTCGTGTAGCAAAATCCAAACACCACAAGGGTTGAGTGTACTGCAAGAAGAAAGGTTTTAGTAGTACACTGGTGCCCCCAAACTAAACATTCYCTCCAAAACAAAGTCCAGCTGGGATTACGAAACTAACTGATACAGGGTGGCAAGATGGACAAGGCCAGGAAATACATTAAGTGTCAAGTCTATATCCTGTTTTATTACTATGCTAGAAAGGAGCTCCAGGAAGAATTTAAAATTTCTAGGAAGCGTGCTTTTCATAAGCTGCAAGTACAATAAATACTTCTATGACAAGATTTTTATAAGAAATTGTCATACTCTCAAAGATGTTCTAACCAATATGAAAAACAGTTAAGGTACAAGAAATGTACTTAGTTAATGACACAATACAAGGAATGGGAAAAGGCCTAATTTGTTAAATTAGCATAGTAGAGCAGTGTGAGAAAGGTTAAGAGTAATAAATAAATAAATAAATAAAAAGATCAATAAAAAGATCAAGACAGAAGCTGAACTCTAAGACGAAGCATTCAAGAAGGAAAGCACTAGCAAGTCAAGCCCTTGGGTCCCACATGATTCCTAGAAAGGAAGCTGGTAACAGGTTTACTCTGTTTTGTAATTTTCTGGGGCAGAAAAGATGGCTATGGGGCCTTTAGGTCCCACACCCATATAAAAAGCACTTTGCTGAGGCACAAACGAATTAAAAACTCTTCCCCACCTTCTACCTGCACAGTGCACTTAATTTTCATAGTGATTAGCAAATAATTTAATTTTACCACTTCTTCCTCACACGTCTGACCAAATATGCCACATAAAGCTCTTCCCACGCACTATCAAACAGTCTAGGAGAAACTAGGTAAAAGTAGTATTTCATTTCCAAAATCTCATACAAYAGATGAGTCAGATGCAAACTGAGGTCTGTCTGCTACCACTGATTGTCTTACAGAATATGAAAACAAAAACACAAGTCAGTGACAGTCTATTTTTATATTCCTATCCATACAAGTGTGGTCATGCCTTCTCTAAGAACACATTACTGTCCTGGTTCAAACTTGCAGGAGATCCTCAGTACTCCCTTTTATGGATTGGGTTTCCTTTATACCCAGACAGATGGAAACTCTCCTTTTTTCAGTTTTGCGGTCTGGATTGCAAACTGGGGTGTGCTCTGCTTCTTTGTTCATTTATTTCCATTTCATTTTAGTAAATGTTGCATCTGTCTACGCAGGAAATACTTCAAATTACACTAGGACTTACATTTACGGCATACCAATTACTCTTCAGTAATACCCTGTGTTAATCCATTCACCACATCCAAAATCCCTAGAAAGTGGAATAAACTTTTGTACTTGCTGAGTGCTCAAAGTGACCACACAGACAGCTACTGTATATGCTAATACCTGTAAACTGACACCTTAGCTTACTTTGCAACAATTTTCCTATTAGGTTTTAACTATTTTGGGTGACATTTCAAAAATATCTTGAGACAGGTTCATTATGTATCTGCTGGTGCCTGACTCTGCATGTTAATCATTGAGTTCTTCCTCTACAGATTGCAGAGTCCAACCTTTATATCACACAGTGAAGTGACTCCCAGTAAGGACAGATTTCTAAAAGCCACTATTTCAAAATTCTGATTGTACAGAAGAGCGAGCTCCTATTTTACGAACTGTCTACTGAATTCTCAGCACTCCAGAGAGACCACTGTCACATATTTGATGGAAGCCACCATTAGTGAGCACAGAACTTTCAAAAGCTATCCATTTCTACTTCAGATTTACCCGAAGAACATGAAGCCATGAATGATGAATTTCACCTTTAGAATCAAGTACAAACTTCTCAGGTTTCATTAGGGAAAGAAGCTAATTTATCTGATATTCTCTCCCAAACACTTCTAACCTTGAGTCTGCAAAGGTTTCCTCAGGCACATCAGAGAGGCAAGCAGCATCAGCAGAGAGCACTAGCTGAAGGTTCTAGTGAACCCACCTTATTCTGAAAAGAGCAGAACACTGACAATGCTGATGGTCCTTTAATTTCTCTGCACTAAAAAATTCCCTTAATGTAAGGGAACCAGCTAACTGGGTAACATTGTGTGAAAGTGCACCTGAATTTTGGATTTACACAAAACCAAGGCATCTCTCCCTCCCCAGCCTTCCATACTTACCAAACATGGTGTACTTTTTGTGTAGGAGCACTCAGTTATTTAAAATTGACAACTCAAACTTAGTAAAATTAAAAACTTCCACCAGATGAAGTGGAACCTTACAGATGACCAACTACTAACTCTAATAAACAGTATACTATAAATAGAAACTGGAACTTCCAGAAAGGAGGAGGTCTGGATCAAAGGAAAATTGGACTTATCCTTGCAATATAGAAGTCTGAAGAAAATAAGAGAGAAAGTGCTGAGAGCAAAGTCTGAATTAGGATCTGTGGAGATCCYCAATATTACATATTTTGGAGTAGAARAGGGAATATGCATTAGATAATAAAACTTTTTCAAATAAAATGATTTAGTAATACATGGAAACATGGCATGCATTTTTATTATGTTTGTTACCATACTGCTATTACATTTCAGTACGTGGGAATACAGGTTAATAACGCCAGTTGAAGAGAACATTGTTGGCAAGCTTAAGGACACAAACCAGTATTCCATATGCAGTACGGCAGCCAACATGACACATTTCTACCATAATCTGCACTTGGTCAGCTCTAAAGCATCTAATTAAAGCAATTATTCTAGACTTTAATTATTCATTTTTATTACAGCATCAGGAGGCCCCTGCTGCAATTGGGGCTATATATGCTCTACAAACACATAGCAAGAGAGAATACTTTCCCCTCCAACCTTTTATGTAAATAAATAATACAGAAGAAACAGCCAGGTGAAGAGATTGTAATTATGTACGATTATAGTTACACAGTGGTGGAGATATGATTATCAGCTGATCCTGCTTTGTCTCATTCCAGTGTCTGACCAGTTGGTTTCTGGGCTTCATATGTAGTTTATACAAAAAAAMCCCCCAAAACAACAAAAAAAATCCAAACCAAACCAAACCCAAAACCCAAACAAAACCCCACCCCAGTAGCATGAGCTACTGTTTCAACTACAGCACTGGGTATTAGAATTTTCAGGATTCTGATCCTGAAGACCCTGTGATTTTCAGCAAGATACCTTTTCTTTGGCAGACAGATAAAATATTATCAGGTCCATAAATGAGTTGATTTAAACATAAGCTAATTAATTCTCCAAAATATCCTTTGAGACTTAAACTTAATGCCCATTGAAGTCAGCTGAAAAACTTCTGATAGTTTCAGAGGGAGCTTTGGATTAGGCTCCCTTCCCCTCCCACCAAAGCCCTGTGTAATAATTAATTTGAAATCCTGAGATAAGACTGCTAACCTTGTTTGAGGTACCTAGTGTCCTAATTAACATGAAATAAACAATCTAGCAACTTGTTGGATTTTGAAAGTCTGTCACTGTTGAAACCTGTTCCTGTGAAGCCAGCTTTGTGAGCAGGGTAAAAGCCCCAATAAAGTTGGCTGGGCTCTCTGTAAGACCTTTGGTATATTTACGTACTTTATTACTAACATGCATAAATCGGTGTTCTGAAAGCAGTAGCCTTCCTATACTCATTATGATTTAAAGACAGACAGACCGCACACACTTATATGTATAAATAACTGATTTTGATGAGGCAAGACCCATGAGTGTTTGCAAGAGTAAGATCCGAGACACACAATTTATAGAGAGTTTGCTGGGTTTACAACTAAACAGTCTATATGCCAACAACTTAAAGAGGAGATCTAAAACATCACCTTTTTCAGTAGCAATATTAAGCTCAGCAAAAGCCTTTGGGGGGGGGGGAATCAAATCACATGCAACAGTGACTACACTTATTCTCAACATATAAGTTCTCAGTATCTCACCAAAGCAGTACATTACCATCACCTTTCTTCCTTCTACAGATTCCTGCAGGGGAGTTCATTTTTAATTCATTCAGAAAGTTTACCATTAATCATCCTCTTAAAGTGTGCCAGAAACCTTGACAGAGGTTCATAATAAAATAGCAGAGACAAAACTAATTGATTTCTATAAATAATGTTTCTTTTCAACGTTGCAAGATATGAAGGGTGGATAGAATCACATTCATTTATCTCCCTCTGCCTCCAAAGGCCTGCTGTATCCAGCCAGTGACCAGGCAGACCCGCTAGTGTACGCTAAACATACAGAATGACACACGCATCATATTCCTCTCTTTTGGATTCTGTAATTATTTCTAAACTTAATAGGCTAGAATATTTTTATTTTTTCCATTACAATCCTCCTATAACAGCACCTCTCCTCTCTGTATCCCATCTCCTTTGTTTCTTTAAGGATGAGTCTAAATACAACCCTAACTAATTCTTAAGGCACTATAACCACATGGTAAGGACTCACAATGCTCAGCGTAAATAGTACCGATTTTACAGCTTTACTATTGTATACCTTGGGTGTAAATAACTATATGAATGCAACACCAGATATCACTGGTAGAAACACTTTTGTCATTCTGTTTTGTTCCTTCAGATAGAAAAGCAAAGAACTGCTGTCATTCAACAGGGCCAATAGAGAGGATGGCAGCTCTCTGGAGCACTAATTATCACCAGCCAAACTCTAGACACAACCAGCGGCAAAATTAAAGAAATTTCAGCTCCTCCAAAACCCCTTTTCCCTCCAACTTGTTTCCATCTTATGCTGCTCAGAATCTGGTGTGCTTTCTAAAACTTCACCTTCCTATCATCTTCTGGAGTTTTAAAATGCCTAAAACATCATGCTTGTAGTATGACATTATGTAAAAATATATGCCCCACGCTAAGTCACATGTTGCAACTCTCAGCCTCATATTTATTATCTAAATTAAATTGAAGGGGTTTTTTTAGATGTAATGCTCTAAGGAACAGTTCTTCAGCTAATGTGAACTGTAGTAGTTCAACTGACTTTGTTAGCTGTGGAACATGACACAGCTGAGGCTCTCTCCTTACCTGTATGAACACTCAGACTGCGCACCTTCCGTCTCAAATGCAAGYGACTTTGGAAGAATACTCAAAATTGAAACATATAATAGGATATTATATATAATGCACACACATATATATAAGAATATATGTATTTAAGAATATCCTGGAATGCAGTGTACCTACTATGATATTTGTTTTTAATCCAAAGTTGACCACAAAGGTCAATGTCAGACAGTATTGATCTAAGCTATATAAAATTGTTTTAGAAAGTTCAAGAAACCTTTACATGGACCACATGAAGACAGTCGGCTGCCTAACAGAGATGTCACTTAAAGCAGTTTTTTTGTACATATGTCTGTGAAAAGCAACAGGATTATACAGAAGGAATTATACAATGGAGGTCACATTTAACATAATGAATGTTAACTAATTAGACATGGAATATTTCATTAAAAGTATTATCAGCCCATTTACCTTTAAAAAAAACCCTTTACATGCAATCATCTGGTTTAAATTTCAACCCAAACAATGTAAAATGCTATGTTGATTATTTTTAAAGAATAACTTTCTGGCTATATATTAAATAAAAATTGAATGATTACCTTCACTTGTGAGCCAAAAAGTATTGTCACACCAGACAGAATCCAATAAAAATGGCCAGTTCTTTTCCATATACTTTTGCAATGACCATACATCAATTTTTCCACACATAAAATGCCTAGTGATACATATACTTTTCAAGAGGTACAAGCGGCTAAATGGCAATTCTAGCTCAACATTAACTTCTGAACAAATTTGATACACTTCATTATAATAATTTTTGAAATACAGTCATAATTTTAAATATTATTACAGAAACTTCCTCAAGCTCTATAATCATGCATCCAGTCAAATATTTCAAACTTTTTCCTTTGCTTTTCAAAAGCACGCTCACTGCATACATCATCTTTCACAACATATTATTTTAGTCATTACAGTGTCAGACTTTAAATCCCTCTGCATTTCAAGTGACAATCTGACTGATCTAAAACTCAGTTTGGTTACAAGAAACATTTTGTTTCAGTCTGAATATCTAGTCTTCTTTTCCCAAAGAATTTGTTACTCCCATGGTGATGCCTGATAGCTATTGTATAATCTCACACTGCCCCAAAAGAGGCTATAGAATCCAGCCTATACAAGCAAAGATTTATGAAGTGGCAAATATTTGCTTGAGACAATTGCTGACCTCAAAGAAACATCTTCAGGAGACCAGGCATGCTGAGCGTTGCCATATGATTCACACAAGGATTAGCTCTGAACAAAAGCTGCCGCAACTTTGTATTTAGAYGAAACTTGGATTCAGGTACATCTCCTCAGCTTGACTCCATGTGAAATTTAAATCCAAAGATCATTAATTTCAACACTGTCAAGACGCAAAAGGAAAAGGAGACATTAGCCTTAAAAGATTTAGAAAAGGGTGTTTTAGGATCCTCGTGCAGATTTCTACCTTTCTCAACTCACCAGCTGCCTTAAGGCAGGAATCTAACCCTTGACTCAGAGAGATGTATTTCTGATATGTTTCTGGGGAAGACCAGACATCAACTTTAAGCCAATTCTGAACTTCTAGACCTTCCTCCAAAATTCTCTCCAAGCTCTCAAGGTTTACTCCTAAAGAATTGCCAATAAACTGGACTCAGTCTTTGTACTGAAGTTGGACAGTTTCAGAGATGCAACTCAGACCTCATGCCTTGGGATGAGCCCAAGGATTCATCTGTTAAAATTCGGAATAGCTTTTGTACAGCAGACTACAAACATCCATTCACATGCTTTTCCAGAATAGTGCTGAAAGAGCAGAGAGAAGGGAAGAGAAAGAATAATCTTTTTTTAATCCACTGATTGTCAGAATAACAGAAAGTAAGTTTGAAAAGGCAGCACTCAAAGAAAAAATGGTGAAGTAATATCAACTTGTCATTGGAATGGGAGAAAACAGCTCCACAAGCCACATGACCAAAGAATTAACAGAAGCAGGCTATCACAAATGAGGGAATAAAGAACTAATACTGGTTCCCCATAGGGCTGTGCATTAGGACTATTGATAACATTCAAGTAGAGAGAAGAAACATTAATCTAAATCTTCTCACATGTATGATGCTTGTGATTTTGAAAAAGACAGACATACATGGTTTATGTTATCCAAACTCTTTGTTGAATTCTTTCAGATGTCCTACCTTTGCAATGCAGAAGATGTGTGAGCATTGCTCACTGCCATTAATATTTTAAGTGCACCACATGGTTTTTGGTTCATCTGAGTTATCTAGGGAATATGGTGCGCCAGTAAAATAAATCTTTGGGATATAACACCTTTTCCAATTGTTTATCCAGTACCGTTTACACYACATCCAGTATGCCTATACATCAAGCTAACAGAACACGATTATAGCACATGCTGTCATCGACAAGCTATCAAGGACAACACTAGCAACGAAGACATGAAGGCACTAGATTTAGTGCATCTTAGAAACTAGAATACTCTCACAAGTCCTTGGAGAGTTTGTCTTCTCATCATCCTGGAAAAAGCTAAAGTCATTGCTGCTATGTTTCTACAGCTGCTTGTTACCTATGTCAGTAGTACACTAGCATATACCACAGTAACAACTGTATTTGGCTCAGCGATACAGTGTGGCTAAAAGGAAGATTAGGGGCAATGAAGCATTTGGGGCACCTTGTCTACTTTATGTGCCAGCACCCACCTCTGCATTCCTCCATAAGCATAACCAAGTAGCCGGGCCATTAGTTCTGCAGACTAATCTGCATTTGAGCCACATTCATCTCACTAGCTACATTACAAAATTTGCCAAGCAGACATAACCAGAGTCAGGCCTTAAATAACACAAGGATAAGGCTTCTAACTACTTTTCTGAACAACAGCTACAGGCTGCATATGGCAACTGGTTCTGGCCTCCTAACTTTTTTAAGGCACTCCAAAAATGCCAGACCAATCCCAAGATTTGGAACAGATGCATAAGAGCCAATCACAGTTCCTAGTATTTCTGGCTCTCCCCAGAAAAGAGGCTAAAGTCATTACAGAAGAGGATGCCCTTTGTCTGCCCTCCATGGAATAGAAAGAGATTTTAGTGACAGATCAGAAAATGTAAACAGACTGCTAGGGGCAGTATCACACCAGACTTCCTCTGTTCAGGACTACAATATAAAAAAMCGTGATCTATGCTAAAACTAACAGATAATTTGCTTTTTAGCCAGAGATATTTTAGAGGATCTGTGCCTGCTGATCTTTTAAATAAGACTGAACAGAAAATAAGTCACATCATAAGCCTTGTCCTTACTTGGTGTTGAAAAATCATATGGTGTATAAAAATGGTAAAATCCAGCAATTGGATCTGTACGTAATTATCCTTCTTGCTAAAAGCATGAAAGTTTCTCCAGCTTCTTGGCTGCAAGCCACAAAGAAACTTCTCTTAATTGTTCCTATAGACCAATCGTCATTCTTTTTTTTCATCTTTAAGACTACCATCCACCTCCTTTTCAGGAGGACCCTTACTCTGCATATAAGCATGTATATGAAGCATCAAGAAAGTGATTTAGGTGTTGATACCAATCATCTAATCTACTTTCCTACATCAGGTCTTTACTTTCTTTTCTCTAGATTTCTGGGGAGGCTTCATTTACATTTGCAGAGCACTTCAAATGCTTGGATAAAAGGCACAGTATAACTACAGCTAATAACTGTAAAACCTGTTACTAAACCTGAAGTAATGCTCAAAGTACCTATCAGTGGTTTATTCATACAAAATCACAGCAGACCTCGCAAAAGGACTGATATTTTGTTCACCTGAATAAAAATAGAACCTACCCAAAATGATGGGGTAAATGACTAATGAGAGAAAACTGTAGAACTAGGCACCAAATGAGAACATGAGAACTGATTAAGGAGAGCAATTACAGTCAAATGAAAATCTTTCCTAAAAAGAACAAAATAGGAATGATGGACAGTATTTTCTTTACAAAATATACATACTGAATTGTAATTTGGAACTTAAACACTGCCTACTAAATGTAAAATATTCCAATCCTGTACCTTAGTGGGTATAACTAATCCCTGTAGTAGTACTGTCTGAAGTAGAGCATAAAAGGAGGGACAGAAAACCACCAAGAGAAAAGAGAAGCAGCTCATTTAAATTAATTACATTATTGCCTTCATCTTTATTCAGATACAAAAGTTATCATTACTCATACAGGTGCAAATATGGCAATGTTTCTCCACTTAAATTGGAGCTAAGAGACAAATTGTAAATGACCAGGCAAAAGGGGGTACTGCGACTATCTGAATCTTTGATCACCTAGGAGAAGCTCAGTGCTACTGGGTGCTGTACAAGCACGTAGCAAGTGATATGTAGATGATCAGCATTGCACAAGGAATGGGAAGAGTAATAACAGTATAGTATTGACAAGACTGTGGACAGCTGATGCATGATACACGTGCAGCTACTCTGCACACATAGTTACCATCATCTATTTTTTTCTGCAGTAATCACATTTGAAACAAGAACAATTAAGTTGCCTGTGGTGGCAAATGTATTCACTGCGACACAGACTCATCCATATGTCTGAAATAAAAAGAAGCCTGCATCCAAACAATCAATATACAATACTATTTGACAAAATATGAACTTAAATGCCTGAGTTTTAATTTAAATGTGACCAAAAATTAAACCTTATGTACTGTGATCAGAAGAATGCTGTACATTAAATTAGGAAGAACTGTATGAGACAAATTTGTCTCTCTTGCAAGCGTTTCCCCCCCCCTCCAAAAACTGACTTAAAATTGGATGAATTCAGATGTCATTTTAAATAAAATTACTATAAACTTATGGAGTTTATGCATTTCAATGCTTTTTCAGTGAAGACTGACAAGAACTCTGATCATAAATAACACTTCAGGGACAGCAGAACAAGTATTTAATATTTTAGCGCATACAAAAATTAAATTCCATTATATCATAATATGCTGGATTTCCCTGAGACACAGCTATTACTTTGCCAATAGTATAGCTATTTGGGGGGAAAGAAACTGCTCTATTTCTATTATTTATACACTAGCACACACAAACTTCTATATATATACACACACACACATACATACAGACACTACATGCTCATCCCCTAAAGCCTACAAATATTGCACCACGAAAGAAAAGTAACTTGTTCAGTCTAGAGAAAAGTTAAATTTTCAATAACAAAATTAATATATTATCTCAGATTCTTCACACATTAGCATTAACTTCAAAAGCAAATATAATTTTGCCAAGCAATATAGTACATTTCTACAGAACTTCTCAGCCCTTTCAACATCCTCATGGCATATCTCCATTTAGTGGATGAGGAAGGAATACAGAGGTGAGATGTCCAGAGCTACAAAGGAAATCAGTAGCATATTAAGGACGACAACCCAGTTGCACTAATGTTTCCAAGCCCTAAAATGCTAAACGCAGACATACAATCATACCAGTAAACACGGTATGCACCACACTAGTAACCCTGTTACAAAGATACATGTCGACTGGGAAGTGCTGGACAGTTCTGGTTGCCAGCCAGTAAACTTTCCCCTCCTCAGCATGAACTCTGATTGCGTGCCAGTTCACTTACCCATGCTTATCATTTTTTCTGTCTGATGAATGTAGAACAATTGCCTTTCGAGCACTGGTTAGCTAGAGCCGGAAGAACTGTTTGCCTCCAGCCCAGCTGTCGGAGTCTCCATGCAAGATGCTGTGCAAAACGTTGAGTTAAAAGAAAACACGAGTAGGGGGAAAAGAGAGCTCTCTGAGAACCTCCACATGGTGCCTGTTGCTAGGGGAACCACTCCCTTTGTCTGCATAGGTTAAGAATGGCTGCTTCCTTTGGAGTCTCTCTCAAGTACCGAAAACAGCACATGCAGTTTCAGGAAGAAAAAAAAAATCCCCAGAATATCCTATAACCAGAGAAAAAATGAAGACACCTAGCAATTCTTCCATTAAAAACAACTATTAATAGTTGATCTGGGGTGACTACAAGGAGGCTGTAGAACTGATCTGCACCACCTGATGGGATGGAACAACACTGCACAAAGTTTAATTTAGTTATTGTATTTACCTATTGGGATTAAGGGGAGTCAAAACCAGATCCAGTTTACAACAGGAAACAAGTATAAGCTTTTCACAGATACTCATGCTAACAGACTTTAGAAGAGAGATGCCTTTACTTCCACTGGCTCCTATAAAAGCCCAGGCCAGAATCCTTAGCTCTCTATTCTGTGACTGCTCTCCTCTGCCGCTTTCTTCCCGCAGGCCCACCACTGCATTGGCTGTGTTCCTGAACCCCCCCAAATATTTGTGAATCTAAATTCTATACAGGCTCATTGGTCTCCAACCCATTCAGAGTATGGATCTGCTTATCTTCGTCCATCCCTGGTGTTAACAAATATAGTGGTATGCGTACTTCTACATAAGCGATTTAACCATGAGTCTGAGGTCCTATATCATTAAGAGTTAATAGAAATTCTCATGAAGGCCAGTACACCGGGAACAGAAATACCTTGAATCTAACCTCACAATTTTCGTTTGCTTCAAGAAAATCAGCCTCCTTTTTAAAACAGATAAACATACACTGTACAACACAATCATACCTCCCTCTCTCTGAGGTTACACCAAGTACAGTATCCTAAAATACTGAGACTGTCCTTTTTCTCTAGAATCACTTATCTCAACACCTTACTGTTCTGGGAGAGAAATGGTCAAAGACTTGGATTCAAATCCAAAATTTCAAGCCTAGACTTATCTGAGACTCCAGCACATCTACAGAACAATCAGAAAAACATGCAAGGTTATGTTTGGATGAGTAGACAAAAGTTAAAACCTTAGCTGATGTGCTTCTCTATGGAAATCAGATTTTTCTCATTCCACCAGAGAGCAGCTGCTAGTGCCTGCAACAGTGGAGAGAGGTCAAAACAAGTTCAGTCTTACTGAAAAAGACCTGAACTTCACTTTATAAAAGTTGCTGAGGAAAATCAGTGCCAGTGTTTTTATTTTCAGGATGGTTGGACTGAATTTTTTTCCCMCTCAGTCAGACTGTTGCCATTAGAGAACCCCAGGCAGATAACAGTATGAGACATCTTTGCGTACACACCACAGTCCCACACTGGTGCTTTGACATAAAGGCCTGAAGAATTCAGCTGTCACTTCATTGCACATGTTGAATTCTGTTTGCAGGCATGATACGTGTTGCACTCCCCTCCCTTTTTCCTCTCACCCCAATGAGTCAAATAAAGCAGTCAAGATTGCTTTGTAGAGAGGCCCTTCTGCTCTCCTTTGCAACAAGATTAGGAGATTAGAGAGGGCAACTGAGAGTTCAATTTAGGGACATTAGAAAGCAACAGTTAACATACAGGTTTCTGCTACACCACTTTTAGCAAGGAAGAATTAATGTGGAAGAAACCAACTAAAAAGTTTATAATTTTATTAATATTAAAACTCCCTTTCACAGGATTAATTTGAATTGCTCAACACCTATATACATGTGTATATATATACAAACACGCACACAAACATATATCCCATTTTCTTCTCCTTATTGATAGACTGATGTCAAGGTTAATGCAAGCAAAAGATCTTGAGATTCTGTACAGCCATGACAAGAGTGATGACAGCTTTTAGGACTGAACTAAAGTTTCTACCAAAATACTCTTTACCTACATTCTTCTGGGGCTTGCCAACCATGGAGCCTTCTTCTGCATTATTACAATGACACGGGTAAAAACATGCACATTTAGAACAGTCAAAGTTAATCCCAGCATAATAAAAACAATTTTTTTATAATGTTCCAAATTAATAGTAGTGATTCTAAGAGTACATTTTATCTAAACATCTTAGAAACATTTGTGTACTTAATGCTATCATGAATACATCATTATTTTACTTATCATTCCCATTTTACTGATTCGGAATTAAAGGACATAGGGAGCAATTTCAGATCACATTGCAATTTTATGGAGGAACCAGGGACAGCAATCTTTGCCAAAAAATCCAGCCTCCTACTCTTACACAACGCCCCCCACAAAGAAAGAACAATCATTTCCCCCCCACCCATTCTGACAAGAAAAGAGATTCTCTCCCTGTTTAGTACCAATTTTAGCATCATATACAGCAAAGATGTTCTTGTGCTCTTAAGAATGTTTAACATTTACCTGTTATTACAAAAGCAACAGTTTTTTGAAGGATTGGTAATGAGGCTCAGACTAGCTGATTGCAATGCCACATTGCACAGAAATGGAATTCTACTCAGGAACTCTTCTTTAATGAAATAGGTCAAGAGTAAGAACTTTATCTACTCTTAAAGTCCAGCTTCTGAAAAACTCGACTGAAAAATTAACTGTTTGCCAGTACTGATCCCCTAAAGAGTCTGACTTTGTTATGCTAATCCACGGTATTAAGAATAATCAGAAAAGGAATTCATTAATGACTATGTGAATCAACCGCTTTTTGCCTCAAACATGAACACATCCCCTTGGTCAGAAATTACCTAACACATTGTGATTGAAGTTTATTTATTTACTTACATATAACAAGCAACTGAGCAGTTTGCAATTTACAAACTGAGGATATGGAAAAGTACACTACAGTGCTCCTGCTTCAGGGACCTCTCAGCCAGAATTTCATTATATATGCCTATTTCTGTTTATTATTCAGTCAAAAAACATTGAAGCCCCTCTGCCCCCTCAGTCCACAGACTAAAATTTAGCAAGAAAGATTGCATGCCTTATTTCAGGTAGCTTAATAGGAATTTTTAAAATAAGTATTTGCAAAACTAAAAATATCACCTTGTTTCAATAAGGTTAAAAAACATGTGCAAACATCTCACCTGCTAGAAATACAAATTTTGTTATGCAATGAAAAAGAGGAGCAGATGCATAGTCTCAATGACAGTAGTGCAACAGGCAGTTGCACAGGACCAGTATTTCCCCTATAAGGAAAACTTTTCATTTTCCCAAATTTTTTTTTAGCCGTAACTTGAAATGAAGATTCTGACATGGGAAATTTTCCATAGGATGGTCATGTAAAAAAACCCCCTCTATTTAAAAAACCCTTTACTTTGAATGAACTGACATGGATTTAAATGACCTGTGAGAGAATGTGTATGGTTGTATGTGCATGTATAAGGTTTCTTGTCCACTTTCGTGAGCCCAGACTCCCATCCTTTGTGGCAGCCTGCCAAACAGGCCAAGAACGTGGAGAAACTTTACTTTCTGGCATAATTCCAGGTTAGATGCTGGGGAGCTGAGAGCCGGGAAAAGCGGGTGAGCTGGCAGAAAACCAAGCACATTCCCATCAAAACTTTCATTGGAATAGACATATTTTCATGCAACGTGTTAGATTTTGGTGAACTGGCATTAGCTGAGAGAAAAATGTTCCACTGGAAAGTTTCCAACTTGTTCTAGTGCTGAGATCTCCTTGAAACTTGTACCTCGTATTTTTCATGCAACTGAAAAACAGATTTCTATTTCCCGTTGTATCACGTACAGAGATACAATACAGTTCATTGTGCTACTGATTGTCTAAAATTATTTGTCCTGATACTGTAAAAGAAGCCTCATTTTACCCTACTGCAGCAAGTGTTGATCTCATTCCTGCATGCTTTCTTCATGATTCCCCTCACTGATGTCGTCCATCCAAAAGAATCACAACAAGGAATGCCAGCAGATGAGGGGCTCACTAGTTAGGGAACTAGTTCTGACTCAGAGACAGATTTTAATCTCCATTGCTGAAACAAGACCAGGCTCATTTTCTGTACAAGTGCAATGGAGATAACAGTAACTCCCCACCTTATAGTGTTATTAGAATTAATATATTAAGGACAATAACAGACCTATAACATTTCTGAGACATGTATAAAATGCAGTAACTTCAACTACTAGAGTGCAAAAACTTCTTAGACACAAAGTATTTAACATTATTTTGAGTCAAGATGTCAAAGCTGTGGCAGAAAACCGAGGGAGAAAAGGCTATAGGACTGGATGAGCAGTTAACTGTATTGAACACATACAACTCCCCTCTCCATTTAAAGAATCTGGGAAATCAAATACTTGAAGATAGAAATGTATATATGAACTCAATTTAGCCTACATGTTACAACACTCCTTTAATTATTGTATTTGCTTAAGTAAAACGGCCAATTCCCTCCTCCCCCTTATTTTTCCTTGCAATCAAGAGCTGAAGGGTCTGGTGCATCCATATGGTCTTCTGCAAGGTTTTCTTCCCCAAATTTTCCCTTTTCTTTCAAATATAATTTGAGCTAATCCAATATACTGTCTCTCCTCTACAGATCTTGCTTCTCTGACATCCATAAATCATTACGGACACCAAACAATTATTCCAACAGGCCTTTTTGCAGACTCGCGCTTATTTTGCCATTGCTCCAAGGTAGCTAGCTGAACATGAGAAAGTCTAAGCACTCTGTGCATGAATTAACAGACTAAAACATGCTTGCAGCATAGTACCACTGAGCCAAAACTCAGCTCTGCTTTCACGCACATCCAGAATTTTTTTTTTCAATTCAATCGTGTGTGAATACTTCATTGACCGTCCTTCAAAACTTCAGACTATTCAGCAGACAGGATTAGCATAGCAGTATCAAAATATTAGATCACACACCAAAAAATAAAAAATTAAATTAAATTAAAAAACCCCAAACCAACAGATGTTGATCAAGTGTCCTTACAGCTAGGGAGGGCCAGGCAGGAGGCGCAAGGCTGCTTTATTAAAGAAGCTTCAAGAGTCCAGGAGGATGCATGTACTGCAGGAATTGGAAGCGATACCAGGATGCCACTATAACCAGTGAAGAGGAGAGTTAATGTAGTGCTTACTAAATGCTTAATAATCGGGAAAAAATATGAGTGGAGCTAATGAATTTCAAGGCTTTTCTTGGATATTTCTCTGAAGTCCAACTAATAGCTTACACAGAAATCAGCAGCTTACATTGCCCAGTTCTGTTCTGCTTCTTATATTTTGGTCTTCGTAAACTTTTGTATAACTATGTGTCTACTATATCTGGGAGATGGCTGCTGTTTGCACTACACCTGTATCTGGGATAGTTCTATTACGCTGCATAAAACCATTTTAGCTACCCAATGAAGGAGAAGAGAGATGGGCTATAGTGATGAATAGAAGTGGAAGAGCTGTGAAAAGCCCTTAAGTTACACTTTCTTGTGGAAAGTGGTTCTTAAGAACTATACCAGCAAAAGAACTGTATAAGCCCCATGATAAACCACCAGCTGACTATAACTTCATGTTTTATCTTACATCTCTTTTCCCAGGTAGGCTTGCATTAGAATTTGTACTAGGGAGAGATCTTTTGCACTGTGTTTGTATACAGTGCTGGTCTTTAAATAGGAATTTCTTATTTTTCCCTTAAAATAACTGATGATATCCATACTACTTTAGACATTCAGCAAACCACCTTTGCAATAGCATTTTATAAGGAGCTAAAACCAAGTACCTGGCAGATACGTTTAGGATGAAATTCTGAACTCTTTCCATTCAGACCAAATTGTTCTACAGAGCAATTCACTGGGAGGACAACTGGGATCACTGGGAGGATAAACAGATTAAGGTGCTTTAAAACCTGGATAGTATTGTTAAGGTTTAACATTTAATGAAACATCAAATTACACAGTAAAACTTATCTTATTCTGAGTTGTATGTGTGAAACTTCTGAGCTTACTGCAAAGCTTTAACCAAACTGAGCTTTTTTGCTGATGGGGTGCTGCAAAACTGGACATGCTTAAGTTTTGAACCTGTCTCTCAGAACATTTATTCATATTACGCCCCATTCAGGAAGTGATCTCGCTGGAAAATCTGAGCAAACAGTAGCACAGAACTTCCAGACTCTCAAAGAGCTAAAGAATGTTCTTTCCCCCCTCCTCGTCTTCTTTTAAATGAATTTAGTGCTTGTGAAAGGATTCAGACTGACAACCCTAAAGACTGAGGGTTACTGTTTATGCACAAGAACACAGCCATTTTGAGGGTACTGGCTTTGCACTGATGTACCTTCCCCCCGAATTGCAGGTTTAACTTACCATCTTTGGCATTAGTAGGACCACACTCAAAACTAGTGCAGAGATAAAGCACAAATTTCTGATGCCTGAGGATAAATAATTATGGACTACTTATCATATACACTGTAGCTGCCTAAAAATTATGCACCGCAAGTCTGAAGCAGAATCCAAAACTCTGTGATAGGTGCCCGAGTTCCTTGTACAAACAGCAACTGAACAACCTGGACTCTGAACAGAAAGCCACACAGAATTAGCCAATAAAGTACCAAATTAAAGGAAATGTCTGATACTGCCCTTTTTTAGGGCTCAGAAATAGATCTGTAAGTCCCATAGCTATGAGCTGCAACAGACTTATATCATCCAAGTCAGATGCAAATGGAAAATATTTATCAGAGATTTAGTAAAATCATCAAGGGGATGAGTGAGAACCACAGCCTTCAACTTCACACAGCATCTGGCCTCTCTGACAAAGCTCACAAGGCACAGACCAGTGCCCAAAGCAGTGATCTTCATACTGTGGAAGTAGAAGGTGTCATGAAGTAACCATTACATCAGGGCACRGTAACAATTCTCAATTATTTTTCATTTGGGCTGCCAGCATAAGGTAAAAAGCTGCTTCTCTTCTTTTCTTGCAAGAATAAGTAAGACCATTGCAGAATATGTCAAACTCATTTCAGCTGATATCCAAACCCAATTACTAAAGGCAATTTATTAATGTGCTAATTCATCATCTGAGCTTTCAAGTTCTCTGCTGTGAGAAATTCACTCATATGGGAAAAGAGATTGAACAACCCTTTCTTAACTCAGCTTTTCCCCAAATGAAGCACTAGCACAAATTCTTACTACTTGTACTGTAGTAGTATCCTTCAGTCACCATCTGTCTCAATTTTGAACAAGGGCACCAAACTTGAGCTAGAGGCAATATTAAGCATATCCCCATGGAATTGCTGTCCTGCTTTCTGCTACAAGTAATGAAATAAGTACTACTGAAGTAACCAAATATCAGCTAATTTTGTGCTCTATGTAGTAGACTAAATCCCAATCCTAGCTACATTACAGATAGTCTTAAGGAAGCCTGTGGACACTCCAGTAGCTTGATGAGGCAGAAGTAATTCAGCTTCAGGTCCCCAATTTTGTTCTTGGAATTTTCTTATCCTGTTTGCAAGTGTAACTCACCTCCTTTTCAGAAGCATGGAACCCCTTCATCTCTAGTTCAAGTTGGTGTCAGTATTTCTGGGCTGAGCAACCACTTTCCTCAATAACTAACAAAATTGGCTGCAGTAGTAAGGATATTAYCATCCCCCTGATCATTGTCTGGAAATCTCGATATACTCATATTAACCATGGAAGTTTTCTAAATCTCAGATGTGCTCACTGTTTTATATTTTAAACTTTCTCTTGCTTGTTCCAGCTACAGATTTCAGAAATACTGCTATCAGTCCCTTGCAGAAGAAACAGAACAATTGCCTGCAATTTTTAAAGAGCAAAGGTGGCCATGGGAGACTGCGTGGCAGAAGTGGAGGGAAAGCATTAAAGGAGAATGAAGGAATGCAAAGCAAGTGGAACACTGAATGAGGGAAGGTCCAATTAAATTCAACTAATTTCCAATTAATTTTCAATACAAGAGTATGAAATGTCCCAAGCCTGCTGAAACTGATGGGAAATCTATCAAAGAAAGTATTTGCATTGAATTAGCAGGCACAGATCAGGCCTGTTGATACCTATTGGTCAATACCTCAAAACACATAACCATGTTACTTGAGCTGAAGTCTGCTGCCTCTGCTTGACAATAGGGTTTATCTTACATTTCACTAAAAGTCACAAGAGCTGACTCCAGGTTTATCTCTGTAGTAAATTTATGTTCTTTATAAATACAGATTTAGGAAGTATTATGTCCACCTGTAGCAAATGTAAATGTCCAAATAACAGTCAACTTCATCAATAGTATTGTGAGCAAAACTGTTCTAGCACATTTAATTATTCTCTATAGACTGTCTCATTTTTAAAGTTTATACACACACACACACACAAATTCAGAGGAAACTTACTGTACTATGCTTGATTTTTCCTCACTACGCCTGTTTTCCATGTTATCACTAACAATTTTCAATGTACACATTTGCTCCAACAGCTCTGGATATTATTATCATGTTCTCTCATGCCTTTGGGCRAGATTGACTCACTCCCATCCCTTTTGTTGCTGTGAAGAAAGTAAACAGTAGCTGCAAAGCTGTCAGTGAATTGGGTTTCTTTTTCTCCTGTACACATTTAATCCTTTTATCTATGTACCCGAGACAGTTTGTTCTAGCATTCAACTCATATCCACAATTTGCAATGGTTCTTGCTTAATTTGGTAGAAATTTATACCCAGTTTTGGTGTTCTTTTCACTTTCATTAAGCCAGGTGAAGAACAAAATAACACAAGTTGACTAAGTTTAACCCAACAGTTCTGACAAATTGCTCAAAAGGAAAAGTTTGGGAAAAGCAAGCTTTCTGTGGAGGTTCCCATCACCAAGCACACACAGGTAAGGCTCCTTTCTGTGTCTCATAAAGGCAAGAACTCCTAAAACTGAACTTCACTCACACCAATCAAAATGCCACTCAACTGCTGATTGAAATATCCTTCATTCAAATCAGAGTGAGTGCTTTTAATGGCTACCCAAATGGATGTCAAATTAAATAAGAAACAAAATGCAAATAAATTAGTATTCCTAGCTACTGATACACTATAAATATTTATGAGGAAAAAAAGATGCTGTAATTTCAAGTGATACCACAGGCCTATTTTGTACAAACAGTTAAAACAGTTATACATGCAATACTGTACTTTGCAATTTTTTTCCATTTCACATCACCATAATCACCTAATAAATATTTAAATGGACCCATTTGCTGTAACTATAAAAGAACCGTGTAAACTTGTTGTCATCTAGACACATAAGCCGCAGTGGAGTCAATGAATTTCAACAGTCACTTAATATTGCAAGCCACAAGCTACCTTAAACCTGCCAGCAACTGTCTGCCAGGAAGCTACTGTAGCACCACGGCTACCTCCTCCAACCCAGGACACGAGATTCATTATGAATGCTAGCATTGCTACTCTAATTAGGCCTGGGAGAGGTTTAACAACCATGCTACAGTCTTGCTGCTGACAAATATAAAAATAAAGCCTTGTTCAAATTAGCAATGTGAAGTGAGAAGGCCTAGAAGCAGCAACTGTCTGACCAGTAGTGAAACAGTTCTAATCTATAGTGAGGTTATTTTGCTTCATAAACTGCTAGTATGTTACCTGCAGGAGGTCTCCCTGTAAAATGAATTATAGTAAGCTATATGTGATAATTAACCGTGCATTAGCAAATATCTTGAAACAGGGGGGCTCTGTTTTCTCTGTATTTTGACTAATAAAAGCATGAATTTGTTCAACAAATGATCATTTAGGTTGTGGAATGCTAAGCATATTGGAAGAACACAGTAAGCAATAGAATATTGTAGGTGGACTAACAGTTTCCTTACAAAAACAGGCTGTTTAATAGGCTGGCTCCATACTACGTTATTCACAGTACTAAAAACCACAGTGTTGGGAAGACAAATACAATATACATTTAAAATAATATAAACCTTGTACTCCTATTTACTTTAAAAATGCCATGGATGTGACAATAAAAAAAAATCCATAAGCAAACGTTTCTTTCAGAAAGACAAAATCCCAAATGACTCTTTCCAGAATGTAAGCAGATAGTGAAGCAATGGCTATGGTCATCTTCTCTAGAGGGCAAAAAAAGGTACCAGGGTTTAAAAAAGTCTCTATCATATCAATATGAAGCAAGGCAAAAAAATTATATTAATTTCTTATGTATACTGCATATCACAAAAAGCGGTACCATAATTTATTTGAGCTTTACGTCTTATGAAAATATTTAACTGTAATGCTTTACTGAACCATACCAGCCATTTTCTCAGCTACAAATCAGGGGTCAGACCTACTTCAGCATGCACAGGCTGAGAATCCGGGCCTCTTTATTCACACTGGATGGCCTGGAGCTCAAGCTTGCAAACATCACAAGCTGCAATGCTTCTTATATACAAGCAATATCAGCTTTAACCAGATTCTCTGTAGTAATGACTAATTGTAGGATCTGGCCTTATCATGGGAAAATATACAGCTCCAGTGTTACAGGGACAAACTGTGAGTAAAGAGAAATAAATGAACAATGATGATTTTTAATTCCTAAATATCATCATTTGGAAGTCTATCCAAAAACTTTAAAATCTTTAAAACATCAGAAGTACTCTCTCAGTAAAATAAGGCCAAGCTCAGAATACACCTCAGATGTAATCTCCATTCCCTCCCACCCACCAGATCTCTCACCTGTCCCGTTACAAACAACACATCTAAGATACCAGATCTTTCACTTTAACATGCTGGCTCTATTTCAGTTGGAGTATTGGTTTCTGAGGCAGGGGTTTATCAGCAAGATGTCAAAATCATGAACATGGAACAGATTCAGTCTTAGACTAAGTAAACAATATTCAGAAAGGTGGTACACGGAGAAAAATGAAAGGGTGTGATCCTAGCATCCTGAGATACAYAGTCAAAAGCAAAAATGCTTCTCATTAGTTTCTTGTGGCCTTCTTTTTGATTCAACCAAAGGAGGTTGCAATATGTGGATTGGAAAGTTTCAGCCCTTCTGCAAAACAGCTGTTATTTGCATTACGTCCTCTTCTTCCCAATCCCATCTCAGACTTCTCAGTCCTAATCCTCAAGAGAGATCTACAAAATATCTTCATAATTTCATCCTGTAAACTAAAACTCATAGCTTTATTATATACTAAAAATCATGGACTCCACAGAAATGTTTTTAATAGCACATTAGTTTTCCCCACAACTCACTGCTGCTAGTTGCTCAATGTTAACTAATTAGTTGCCTGTCTCTCTTGATCTGACTKGCAGGAACTACCAATTGTATTATTTTTTTCCAGTGCTAACACCTCCCTCTATTACAAAGCTGACAGTCATGCTTCACTTATAGACTGTTTCTCTCTTTAACATCATTAAAGTAAATTCAGAACATGCATTGCCAATCCTCTGTTATTTTGAAAACTGCCATTTCAGCTTCAAATGTAACAAAGGTCTTTTATAACTGAAGACTTCTGTCTTATATCTTCTGCTCCAACTGTATCTGTTGGTCTAACAAAACACACTACCTTTTCCTCCAAGCCTCACTGCACTACTGTTAAAGACAGGGATACACATTTGGATACACAATGGACTTTATTACATTACATCACAGGGAGAGACAAGAGGGGGAAGGAATGCGTATGGCATTTCGCCTGCAAACTATCCACTTTCCCCAAGTGACCAAGACACGTCTGCTCTCTCCTTTTTACATGTGCTGCTTTCCCCTTCTTCCCAGTAGCGAAGTCAAATTTCCCACACTGTTGCAGATGCTTTTCTACAACTAACCCATTATCGTGACTAACCCATTCATGACTATTCCTCCTAAGATGCTTCCATATTGCCTGATCCTGAATTTCTATTACACTACAGAAATACTGTTTTTGGCAGCCAGCATGCATATATACACATACATATTTATAGTTTCATATATAGACACATTTACATATGAAAATTTTTTTATAGTTATTGTTGTCAAATTATGAAAGACTGATACAATATTGTTATTTAGACAGTATATAGAAAGAAAATATGCATCTTACAGAAAAATTATATATACACACATAATACTAAAGCTATGAAAAATGAATGGTTGGTATATTCCTTGAAGGCCCTTTTCAAAAGGCTACAGGTTATTTCTTGCACTTACTCTACAGAAAGAAGATCAAAAAGTATAAATAACTTGCACAACTTTGGTCGTGCTATCATTACATTTGCTATCATTACATTCCTCCAGCAAGTACACATTTTTTGTCTTAAATTCATAAGTGGCAATCAGCTGGAAAAACAAAGTCTGAGGTTCTCTTTCCCTTAATCTCCATCATGAACATGTTTGATTTATAGACTTAAATGGCTCTTGGGCATAATTTGACTTTTCTATGGTTCTCTCCCTCAACATGATTGTTCTCTACAGCTGAAGGCATCACATGATTTTAACCATAATACATTGAGAGTGACCACATGTATTCGTAGTATTGCAGTTTATAAAGTTTAAAACTCCAGTGATGATTCTAAAATTTAGTTTTTAAAAACAAACAAAAAATGCCTAGAAGTTGTTTTATTATTTATGCACTAAACTTCAGTTTTGCTAAGGTAAATGAGACCTTTGAAAGCACTATACTGTATTTCTCAATTGAATTATATTTATAGGCTTTTGGACAGAGGGTAAGATTGCCCCCTTTTGGAATTTTCAAGCCTAACAGTCAAAATAAAGATTTAGGTGTAAAGCATTCCTATATCCCTACTCAAGATATGCATCTCATCAGGGATTGTGTTTCATACTGTTGTATTCTACTGTTATTTTGTATGTGGCTTCACATTCCTTACTGAAGTAATAGACATGAAAGAATTCAATTGCTCTTGCCAGCAACCACAAAGGCACAAAGTCTAAAGTCAGCTAAAGGTAAACATATGGAACCCTCCAAGGAATGCAGTTGTAAAAATGGAGCATATGACTTAGCTCTCCCCTGCTCTGTTCTGTAGGACAATTATATTGAAAAGTCATTTCAGAGACAGTAATCTATAAATTACAGTCTACCATAAAGCAGCATTCTCTGATAAGATTGAGAAAAAAAAACGTATTCTAACTAAGAGCTGAAACAACTGAAATTCTGAAAAGAATCAGGACAATTCTTTTGGTTCCAGATTTAATTTTATAGTAAAAACACCCTTGGTATACTGAAGTGGTCATTTTTTAATTGACTTGGCAACTTTAACACAAGAATGATGGTCTTTAAGACTGTAATTTCATTAAGTGTACTAGACCTTTACTGAGATGTTCATGACCACAGTGAAAAAAATACATAGAGTAACTAGGAGTTTAGAAATCAGTATTTTCATGAGAAGCTTATTTTTATTATTACAGTGCTGTAATGCCAAAAATATCAATAATTTTTTGTTTTTGAAAGYAATGTAATTTAGGCCTTATTAAGCAGTTGCAGATTAGAAATATTTTTATAATAAAGCATCAATGGTCTGTTGATTGACCATTATCTTCTTGTGACATCTAATTTTAGAAAGCTAATCTTTTCTAATTGCATTATACAGCACATTCTATTTTTGTTTCAAAACTGAAGGCATAATCTGAACTCGTTTCAACTCAGAGTTTGTTCCACATAACTCAGGCACTATGGCTCTAGATCGGTGTTTCTTACTCATTTGAGTGTGGTTGGAATCATAAGCGCCATACTGTGCCTAATGTCCTGAAGTAGGGTGACATGAAACTCCCCCAGTCTTCAAGATACAGTACCTTTTCAGAAGAAAGTATTGGCACAGTCAAAGCTGTAAAACCAAGTGATATCTTGCCAGAAAGGCAGCGGTCAATAAATCAGTGTATGTTTTGCCTTTGATAACACAAGTTGCGTACAGTAGAACTGCTAATTCAAATGTGGTCATCTCCTACACAGGTGCACCCACCAGAAATGATGCACCAGAAAATACACTTTCTCAAGACCAGTGATGTGCACACAGCAAGAAGTGGATGTGCAGGCTGCACCTTCTATTTTGCTGTTACCTATATACTGATTTGGAAAAGGGGATATTGCTCTACTTCCAGCCAGCATTTCCCTCAAGTGATTTGTTCCCCATGCTCTTGTGGAAGACAAGCATTGAACTTAGCATGCAAAGGCTATAACCACATTTTGCCTCTGTACGGACTAGAATAGTACTAGTGTTGCCCTGTGCTTCCCATATCTGGCAGTCCAAACAAAAAGGCAGTAACATAGCTTCTTAATAAGGCTACTCCTTGAAACAAATGCTCACTGACCTGACCAAGTTTATGCAATCAAGAATCAGCTGTACTATAACTAAAAAACACAAGCTCTTACAGCTGTAAAGAAACAGTAGAGCCTGTAGATGCATTGTAATAGCAGTACTGTTTGTAATGTAGGTAAAATGACTGGAATCAAAGTTACTTTCCTTCAGATTTTATTCCCAACTGCATAGCTGTGCAACTCCCATCCTCTTAGAGACGGCACTGAATTTCCTGCTGTATCTCTCCACTCTGCTGCTGTCTCAAGATCAAGGAAGTAATCTCATTAAACAAAGGCTTGTTGTCTTTGTTGACATTCTTCTTCCCCAATTTGTTCTCACCAGTCTCTCCTCCATCCTTTTAGGCACACTTTTATAAGGCTCAGGTGGACAAACTCTTAAACCTGCCCACGTTTTCCTTTTAGCTGTATTAAAAAAGGATAACTTTAATAAACAGCTTCAGCAAGCCTAACTGTGCAAACATTTAGGCAAGTGTTCAAGAGTACGCTCATGAATAGTCTCAGTTTTATCACTGTTTTCAGGACTGTAATAACAACTATTTTGAGTGCTTCACAGAAAGGATACTTTCAAAGCTATTATTACCAAATCCTACTCATTTTAAAAGGAACCTATTGCCTCAAAATTAGTAAAAAGTTTAATCCAAAAGAGTGTATTAATATGTCTTCAACTGGAGGTAACTTCTCAAATAGTTCGACAACCATCCTACAAGAGGAAACATGGAAAGATCCCCAAATGGAGACAGATTGATAGCCTGACATAAAAAAGTTATAAATTAGAAATCAGAGAGCAGTGAGAGCTACATCTATGTATCTCATCATAGCTGAAATAAGACTTCTGTTCAAGCAAGCTAAGAGCAGACWGTCAATAAACCACACCAAACCCACATGAAAACACAGAATTCAAGCTGTGCAATTCTGCTGAAGAACTCCTTGCCTACACTTCTGTATTCAGTATTAAATAACCACACCATACATCTGTTTCAGCCTCAAACTTGAAGGAATGTAGCAGTTGCTTTTCCATCTTAATACAATCACAATTACATCACCAAAGGCCATTGTCTTCCAATAATTTAAGTATGGTTTAGTCAACTAAACTCAGACTATGTAGTAATACAGGTTTATGTATTATGTGCATTTATTTATGTAAATAGCATGCTTGAGCATCGGCACTGATCTTATACCATGAGCACAATGCCATGGAACAGCATACTTCTGCATATTACCAAAAATATCATTGTGCCAATGGACTTCAATGCAAATGTATCAGGAACAGAGAAACAGGACACATCACTATTTTATTTTTAAATATCAAAATAGACATCATTAACTTTTCTCTCCTATGGTTAATACTGTAGTATTCTTAATCTCTTAGATATCAAACTTTAATGAAAGTGATTGTTATCATTTATGCATGCTTTATCTTTGCTTCACAGTAAACAGATTATCACCAGACTACAGATTAAATACTGTAAATTTCACTTAAGCTTTACTGAGTCCACCAGTCACCAACCACCCTAAACACTGATGCAACTTGACCCAAACTAATCTCATCCTGGCTCCTCTTTAGGCCAAAATCCAGCCTAGCCCAGTCATACAATCACTCACAGCTACAAGAATAATCTCACTCAGGACCTTCCTGTGTACCCTTACCCTAAACATAAGCCAGAACCCCATATGATATCCATCTATAACAGGTTATCTATGAGCTCCAATTCAAGTTTAGGACACCAACCATTCCCATCAGCCCTAATCCTGGGCCACCAACAGGCTCTGCAACAATAAACTGTATCTGACTTCTGATTTAGTTTCAGCTTTCACCTTTATCTACAACACCACATATACTCCAATTCTATTTTAATTTGGGACGCATTATCCTGAACATAACTAGGCCTTGCAGTGAGCTTAATCTGCAACCTGAGCTGTGAGTAACTTGCCAAAACTCAGGCTTCAGGAGAAAGATTTTGAAAAGCCAAATCTCCTGACACTCAGTCTCTGTACAGGCAGAAAGCCTCACTACCATTCTGAGGAAAGAACAAATGCCCATGTAATAAAGCTAATACAAATTCCACAGAACCGGGTGAATGCAGTCAATCCCCTAAGGGCAGATGTTTTCCATCAGAAGAACTGTATTGGGCTGCTGCATTACAGACAGGCAACTCACCTGCCTGTTTACATATCACACCTGCTCCAAACAACATATAGCTTTTCACATACTAACTCTCCCTTTTTAATTAGGTCCGGTCTCTGGGATTTTGCCATAAGCACTTCAACAATGCTGATTAGTGTTAAAAAAACATCATGAGCTAGTACAGAATGATCTTGTTGCACTGATTTCAGTGTTGCTATACCAATTTAGACAAATGTTAAATCCATAGTTTTTAATATCCTAAATTAGGAAAGCTAAATTGATGCTAAGGGATCATTACTGCTAACTTGTTTTTAAACTCATTTTTACTTATTGCTCAAGTCAAGTTCATATGGCTCCCTCTTCCAATACTTCTTTAATATGGAAGAAACCTACCTTGCTAAGCTTTTGTCTTGATTTTAGATTCTTAAATGAATAAATCTAGCCACTGGTATTTTTTGCCATGCAAGTATTGAAAGTTGCAGAGGAACTCTTCTCATTTTAAAATGTGACAGCTGCAGAAGTACCCCAAATAAATTGTCCTACTGAGACCTCTCTTGGACTACTTAGAATACTTTTCAGACAAAACTGAATCCTCTGCAGATAAAGGTATCAGACACAGTCCATCTGTAAGACCTGCATTTGTGCAGTATGAACAGTATCAGAATAGCAGTATTTGCAAGCCAAAAAGGTGGCATAAAGAAAAATCTTCACAGAAGCTACAGAAGCAGCGATTGTCAAGTTTAAGCCAAAAGACTCTAATTTAACTTCCTGTGCATGTGTGCGATGAGCATAGAAGATGAGGTACAGGGGCTGGAACAACCTGTCAGGCCAGATAACTGGGAAGCGGCAAGTCTGTTTTAGCTGATGGTCATGTTAAACAACCGCAAGTTACATGATGAGCTGAGCTAGTAAGATCTGAACAGACAGCATTCTTCCCCAAATATGCTTTTCCAGTTGATTTCTTTCTTTAAAAAGTGTACTTTATTTAGAAAGAAAACTACACAAACATTCATTTATCATACAATTATAGAATAAATGAGTTTGGAAGGGACCACTGGAGATCATATAATCCAACCCACAAAGGAATGAATATTTCTGTACTTTTGAGATATACATGAGTAATACAGTTCCTTCAGATTTACTGTCAGAATGTACAGGTGGGAATTTAATCCTTAAGATATTTTTGTTAACCATAATTCAGGTAATGCAGTAGTTACCAAAAGAATTAAATGCATCTAAACAAAGTATTATAAAGTTGAAAGTCCCTTGGGACACAGCAGCTCTGCAGTTTTTCTCATTTTCTATCAAGACAGACTGAGTAATTCTGAAACTTTAGAAGTATCAATAATTTAAATTAACAGACTCTATAAAAAGAAAAACTTGTCTTCAGCTTTTTTCTTCAGCTGCATTCATAGCTTAAAATTCACCATCACATAAAAAGCACTGAGTGATTCCTCTGCAACAGGATGAACTGCAGTGTAACTTTCCAGACTGTTTGCCCAAGTTGTTTCAGGCCCTATATAGTTCAGCTGAAGAAAAGTCAGAGCTTAAGCTGAATTATGCCCTTGCTGCTTTCAAAATACTTAAAACAGTTACTTAGACTGTAGCCAGTGTGTCATGCATTCCAGTTCAGAATATAAGAATGTATTTAGTGCCATGGTAAGACTTTTTACCTAGTTTTCCTTTCAGTGCCATAGAGTTAATCATAAGGAAGGAATGTACACTCCAATCATGCTAATTAGCTTACTAAATATGACTTCTAAGGAGATCACTTYAATGTGTCCTCAAGGATGCTTGAAAGCAGCTTTATGAAAAGAAACACTTTTTCCTTTGCTGACACATTCACTGGACCAAAAGGCTGTCATTAAGTAATCTGCAGTTATCTTGATATCTACATATATAAAAGATGAATGCCACAGTAAAACATACCGTCTATATATAATAACTACAATTTCTATTTTGTAGTCACTGAAAAATGCCATACAGGCATAAGGATAGGAGCAGGAGAAAACTTGCTCAGTCTCTCATAAAACTTAAATATGAACTACTTTGTAGACCATAATTTTTTTTATGTATAAAGGGCATGAACTAGTGCTCTGGATCTGCCTGCCCCAACTCTGTGCTTTTACTTTACCACTTTGTACCTTTGATGAAGGACATTAAGAAACACAGCCAACTGCTCTCACATCTGTATACTAGAGAACAACTTGTGCACCACAGTTCTCCCAATTGCAAGAACATTTCTTCTTTCTAATGGGGCAAGTCTCCCACTAGCGTTTTTGGAAAGTTCATATGTGAAGCATGAAATACCTGTTCTGTGGCTGTAASAGCAATTAAAAAAACCTAGTTGTCATTGTACCACAATCTACAAAATATACAGGAGTTTAAGTACAACATCATTTTACCAGTAAGCTGAAAACCACCAGGTGAAGGAATGAAAGGGGTAAGTTGTTGGAGAAACCAGTGACCAGCTGCTTACGACTCAGATGAATCCAGAAAAACATGTTTTTCTACAGCTAGGGTCTACAATATAATTCTGCGCAAAGGAGCATAAACAAGTCTGCACTGAGCTCTACATAGCTCTAGCGAAACTAATTCTAATAGGTTTAAAGCATAGTGAACTTTCCTTGGCAGAAGTTAATTATTGTGCAAGTAGTGCCTGGCACATAGGTCATGATCTTGGCTACGGATTTTTGGTCCTACTGCAATTCAAGTAACACTACAATTATACAGCTGAAGGCAGTTGTGCCTTTTAGGCCGATCACGAATCTACAAAATTTTAAATAAGGCAAGATTTTCAAGTGCCTACGAAATTCAGGTGTTTAACCTTTGACATACAGTCAGATGTAGTAGTCATAAGCCACATCCATTTTGTGCTGTACCTCTTTTGAGTGTCATTGCCCTCAATCAAGGTAAGCTCATATCTGTTCTACTTCAGTGCAGTACAAATATACTACCTTAGGCCACAGAAGCATATTCTCTTCATGCTACCCTTTGGCCAACTTTTTTTCAGGAAAACCRCAGGACTGATTACATAACTCCTGGTCCCAGAGATAGCTTAGTCATCATTAGCCTTAGGACATCTAGTCTGTGCTGCAGTGTGCAACAAGAGTAAACTGTAAGTGCCTAGGTTATTTTTTGAAAAGGAACATGGACACCTTAAAAGAAGCATTTATACATAAGCTTTTACACATAAGCTTTTTACATTGAATGCAGGCTTTTAACCACTTCTGGTACTGTATTAATAGCAATGTTTCCCAAAACCAAATCTAAAAACCTGAACAAAATCTAATTAAAACCAAGCTCCAGACACCCACTTATACCCTTTGATAGTCTTACTTTGATCCTCAGATTTGCARTGACATAGGAGATCTTTGTATTCAAAAGGCTGAAAAATCTTGCCTTACAAAAGCATGCTCTTGTGCACTGCCTTTTCTCAGAACTAAACATGCTCTGAAAGGAAATGGTAAGTAATATTTTTCAGTGATACACTCAGACTGAATCTTTGATCAGTTTTTACTGTTTGACAGCTCTGAATATAAATGAGCACTCAAATATTGGATAACTTTAATATTAGAGAAACATTTTTTCCTCCTTTTCCTCTTGAGATTTATTATGCCAGGCATAGTAACATTTCCAGTTTTTAAACCATGTTTCTATATGACAATTCATTTTAGGTGATCCTATGTATCCATGGCATCTACTAAACACTCATCCAGAATCTCCTATTATATATACACTTCAATCCTTTATTCTGTAGGTCTCAGTCTAAAACAAAAAAAATCTTTGAGTTTTACCCCTTCTTCCTCATTCTCTCTCCCTACCTGTAAGGAGAGAGAAAGACACTGAGCATTTCATTATTTCAGGAAGTCAGTGTATCCTCTTTAAAAATGATACGGACAAGCATACATCCTAAATCTTAAAACACCAGTAACGTTTTCTTTGAAAATATACTGAGATTTTTCCCTTGTTTTTTTTTTTTCCTATTGTTCTGTTCATGACAGAAGGAGTGCTTAAACTGGAGATACATTAACCTTTTAGCTGTTTCCTTAGGTCGAGAAAAAAATTTGTCATGCTTACCATGGTTCAAAAATTGTTATAATTTGTTCTCATCTTTGCAGCCTTTTGATACAGATTTTTCCCATTCTGTTACCAAGTTCTTCATTTATGGTTTGAGGACTTCACATAGACAGTCTCATTCAGTTAGCATACTAAGGGCTTGTCAGGAGGTTGGCCAGATATCCCCACCTACTGCTACCATCAGGCTTCCACTGCCAGTTCTTCAGTACTGGCTACATTAGAGTTTACAAACAGGTAAAGCCCTACTAACAAATATGCTCTTTGTTCTCCTTGTTCCAAGGAAGTGCGAAAGACATCATATGCAACCCAGCATCACTGCTTAGCAGTTTGTCGCAACAGGAACAGCTTTGCCTGTAGGAATCTTTGCTTGCTTATTTGTATAGAGGGAAAAGTGTTCATCATAAGCAAACTTATTATAGAACCTGACTGAAAGATGTCAGACTGGGCTGACATGGCGCAACAGAGAATCTGAGAATTCTTAACAGAGTTATTCTCTAATATTTGAAAAGACTTAAGTGTAGGAGAAATTGCTTACTATGTGGTTCCACAATCACATATTTCCTCCAGAATTAGAACCTGTTGATTAAATCCCCAAGCCATTTGATTTTTCTCTAAAGCAATTCCTATACTCCTTGATTTTTCTTCAAGCAGCTAAAATAACAGGCTGAAACGACTGTAAGCTGCAGAATATTTCATCCAACTTACTGGTGAGTTTCCACAGTGCTTTATTCAAAGTTGCAGATTACAGAAGGTACACTACTGAGGTCAAATATATCCAGATACCGAAGACTGGTTATAAAAGATGCAATAACAGAAGGGTTGAAAGCAGTGTCTTCAATACAAAGCTTTCCTGTATCTGTTAAACATCAACTCAACTAGCTTGTCTACGTTTAGAGTCTCTTACAATGTATTTCCAGTACCACTCTAAGAGGGAATCTACCAGTGTTTAAAAGATCATTTAATCAGCCAGGTCATTTGATCAGTAAATGAGAGTTGCAAAGCTGAAATTCTGTGTAAGCGCAAGGGAAGAGATGCATGTTTTGTTATTATGAGGTACTTTGCACAGAAATGTCCATGTTAAGAGGTATATTCTCCACTTGTGTAGGAATTGTGCTGAAATCAATTTGTTAATAAATGCTAGCTGAATACTAGGCCTAATATGTGGCAACTCATTTGACATGTCAAGTTCCTCCACATGCTTGGGAATACATCAGCTTAAAGGGGGAAGAAGGCTATTCTATGCTGTTAACCACTAGAAAAATCAGCTGATTGCACTTAATTCCCATAGATCTTTAAGGCACAGACCTTAGAGCAATACTACTTTATACTATCCTGAAAACCTGACAAAATTTGTAGGGTTGAATTATCCAACAATTATACCCAACAGTGTGAAGTCACTTTATAACAGACCTTAAACTCTGAACTTTTTTTTTTTTAAATAGTGAAGATGCTTGTTTTGCACTGTCTCTTCAAGAACTGCATTCAGATATTAGGAAGAGGACTAATTCCATTCCAATCAGTAGATTCTTTTGGGCTCAATTCACATTGGGTATGAAAGCTCTGACTATGACCTAAGACTAAGGCTATGAGCTACCTCTTCCCGGTCAGAATCTACCCAGGTTTCAACCTATTCTCCCTGATTCATTCTTCCTTTTTCAGAAGAATTGCATTGTAACATTACAGGAGGACAGAAGCTTCTTGATAGTCAATCCCTTAACTGGAACTGATTTTCTTGATTTAGAACTCCCCTAACAAGGGATATTTATATTTTGTTCAGTGGCCAAAATTTAAATGAAAACTGGGTGTCAAATGTAATATTGCACTACCAGGGTTTTTTAAATTTAAAATAGCTTTTAAAAAGTTCTATTTCAAAACAACATTTTAAGACTGAAGTCAAACATTTCTGCTTAATTTTTGGACTAAGCTATACAGCAGTTCACCAATTCACAAATGGTTTCCAGTTGGTAAAAAGTTATTCAACTGAAATAATAAAATTAAAATTTAGTTCCATTTCAGAGGGAATAAATTCACAATCAGCATTTTCTGCTTTTTCTTTTTCTTCTCATCTTTGGCCAGCCAGACATTAAAACAGTCCTGGGTAGCGCTGAGCCACCCAAGAACTGGCTGCTGAAACCATAAGAATGTTCCACCCAGTTTAGTGAAAGCACAGTCATTTATGCCAGAAGTGTACACAAACATGTATTTAGAAACATGTTTATCTTGGGAATTGAAGTGATCYCATAGATCCTTAATCCTCTTAAAGTAGTGCTCAGGAAACGTGAATACTTTATATAATGAATAGATTCATATTTTTATTTATTAAGAAGTGATGAGATATTTTCATCTTTTCAGAGACTGAAACCTAGATCTCATTCACTTGAGGGATCCACTGTATTCCAGATGCACAATTTCACCTAAAAACTGCGAAGCTATTAGTTTTATGTTCTCACACGAGCTGATTTTCCTCTAAAATATTCCACAAAACTCTTTAGTGCAGACATCTAATGTGTTATTTTCTTACCATGGAAGATCTGTAATTTTCCCTGAATTGCATGATTGCTTCAGATTGTCATCTATCTAAAACAAAACTAATGAATAAAATCTAAAATAATGATGAAAAAGAAATAATTGATAGTTTCAGTTCAATCTGTAAGAAGCAAAGCTTTGAAGATTCTGAAGCATTTGTGCAGCTGATTTTACCTTGAACACAGAGCATTAGAAGAGGGGGTAAACATGCACCCACACCTAGCACATCTAGGAGTACTTTCTYTCTTCAATTAATAGTAGAGGCACAGAAGCAGCATTCATATACAAGGGAAACAGTGAGGAAAGAGGGAAAGAAAGGTTTTAAATTTGAGATACAGGTTCTGTTCATTTGTGAATTTAACCCCATCTGACTAACATTACTGATGTATTCCTTTTTGATAAATGTAGTTCAAAAGAATGCTTTTGTAAGAAAGGCTATTTAAGACTAGACTATACAAGTCATACATGTTAATAATTCCCCACTTCATTACTCTAAGAGAGGAAGGTACRTTCTACATTAATAAACATTATTTGGTGTGAACCATAAGCTCAGCAATAAACACAGCTGTTTTAAAAGTCATCTTACACACAATTCACAGCTTGACTGAACACATTGGTTTGTTCTACCCAAGCACACTGAAGACAATTTGCAGTTGGCAATACTTTTATCAGTGAACTAACAACTCTGTAAAAGCCCATTTAATGAGGATATCATGGACAAAGATTAATATAATTTTGTACAGGGGCTTTTTTGATCATAGTTAATGTTTTAACCTCTCTGTAAACTGCAGGTTTGTTACCTGTTTTCCTTAAATTCTTTGTGGGAAGACTGAATTTTCATCTTAAAACCAAATCAGTAGCTATAATACTGAAACTTTTTTTTTTTTAGGGGAAATCATTCTAGTCAGCTCTATTACAGGGAGAATTCCCTGTCATTGTTCAAATTGGCTGAATAAGGAATTCTTAACTTATTCTAAAAATGCAGAAAACACTCGTAAGCCGTCCCATCCCCCCAAAAAAAAGTACAGCTCTTTGTACTAACATCATCCCCCTAACTCTATACTAGAGAAGCTCTATGAACAATAAAGGCAAGAAGTGCAAGAGCTCTTCTGGAGATCACCARTGAGGTTTTACCTCCAATCAGCAATGTTTCCATAAAGATGCAGTGCAATGGGACATGCCACCACAGTTTGTACTAAGCTCGGTATATGTTATGATAGGTTAGCCAGAGATTCACAGAGGAATTTTAATGCCAGTCTCTTAATAAGTTCTTTGGAAATTCTTTATTCTGTTCTTAACAGTGTTTAGCCATCTTAAAAAAAAAAAAAGTATCACTTTATCTGACGTATATTGATAAACTGACAAGGATGGATGGCTAGTTCTAAAACTGAATAGTAACATGAACATGCAGGGCAAGGTTTATCAGAAGGGGCAGTTTCCATGAAATTCATTATATGAATCACTATGTACCTAAAACCTCTGACAACAGTCAAACCAAACTCCCCTACAAAAGATGCACTCATGCTAAATTATACCACCTTTTTCACTTTAAAAAGTTATCTTCATCAGCTTATGAAGCATGCAAAAATCTAACCTGGTACAGTGCCCCAGTTGTCCACAGTACAAAAAGTAGAAGTGCTGTGCTACTATAATAGCCACACAAGCTTTGAATTCATTGCTAACGAGTATTGCTTGGAAAACATACACTGAGAAATCATTGCAGTATTTTTCCCCCCCAACAACTTTCCAGAAGTCCAAATGATTTTTTCTAATCCATTCATCATGACAGTCTTGGAGCTTGGTACCATGATACAGAGAGTTCCTTAATTTCCCATTGGCTGGAGTTGATTAGTCCCATTCAGAACTGATCCCATAAAGTATTTGGTAACAAAAAAGGTACTTATTCTTTAGCTATCAGAAGAAAGCATTCACCTTTTTGCCTCCCATCCCTTTTTCTGAGAATCAAGCTAGACAAACTGTTCATAAAACCAGTTTGTCTCTGATGTGTCATAAATCTGTGCATATTCATCCCAGGTTGCCAGTTTTAGCACTGGTTTTGCTCATGTGTAAATACAGGTTAAGTTATTGATATTAACATACTCAAAGATGGCAATTGCAGACAACAGTAGAAGTAACTAATTCCATGAATAGAAATAATGAACACCCAGTCTTAATTTATATAAAGTGTCTATTAAAAAACATATTGGCCACATCAAAATACCAGTATATACTGGGAAAACAAGAGAACCTTCTACCTTATATTTGATATTGCATTCTTTATATGAAATATTCCACCTATTTAGAACAAAAAAGAAATAATTTGCCTATGTTTCACATTATTCAAGGAAATGCAACTTTCAGTTTTCAAAAGCAAACCTGTGTCCAGAAATACATATGTCAATCTGCTAATCAGACATGACAAATTAACTGTGTAAGAAATTATTCAAAAATACTTACATAGAGTGGCTTCAGCTTGTTTTCTCCCCTCATCAGATTACTGTGGTTTTCACTTCTGCTGTTATTCAAGCCTCAGCTGAAACAAGCCTTTGACAGAGATGCATTTCCTCAGGGCTGCTTTGTCTGCAATTCCCCAGATGAACACTGTTCCAATAATTTATATCACTATTGGAGTTCTGTTGCTCCCCTAACACATGCAATCCATTGGCTCTGTTATCTCCCACTTGCTGAGCTTCTGAGGAAAAGAAACAATAGATGAGAAACTGACAACTGATAGCTTCCAACTACTCAAGGAAAAGCAACCTGAGACCATGAAGTAACACATTAGACTGTAATGATATAGTATAGCATATCATCTGTCCTCCAGTGGCATTTTGAACCTCAAGAAAAAACTATAAAATATTGCTAAGCAGCTTGTGAGGGCACACCAAAATCAAAAAAGAATTTTTAAGCAATTATATGAATATCATGGCATTCAAAACATATGTTCCTTTAAAAGGATAATTTGTCTTAAAAGACAAAATCCTCAATTTTTCCTTACCAGGAAGACAAAGGCTGAGATAATCCTGACAGATACTGTGTCCCACTTCAATAAGTGAAATTGCACACAATTATGTTACATAAGGACCAGTAGTGCAACTATTTAAATAGCCTTTAATAGTCTTTTGTGTAGAGAAAAGGAAGTAATTCTAGTATGCTGACAAAAGGGCCATATTTTTAGGAGAGGTTCCTAAGTTGATTTTAGTGCATAAGATCACTTAATACAGTAACTTCTGAGGTGAAACAAGTGAACAGATGAATTGTAACATGAACCTACAAGTCAAGCTTCCCATCAGAAGCTTCCCATCTCCACAAAATTTAGTTATACGAATCATTATCGAATCCCACAAGCCTACTAATTCGTACAGTGGTGAATTTCACCCTGTGTAAAAGAGTTCATAGAAATTTTATCAGATAGCTATGGCTAAGAAAGTACTCCCATTTGAATCAGGAGTTTAGATAAGAATTTAAATCCCCACCAAAAAAAAGAAAAAAGAAAAAAAAGTACCAACACCTATTAATCACAGAAATTGCCAGAAGAGGCAATTCTGTTACTACTTCAAGAGTTCAGTTAAAGTCATTTTTATACACAGGACTAAATTTAACACTTACTTATAGCCTCCTCTGGGATGGTATATACTGCTGCCAACTCAACACCACTTCTTGACACTAAGTGAAAAAAGAAAAAAAAAGTTGTGGAAGAAAAGATTAAGTGCTTGATTCATTTTTCCAAACCGGAATTTGGTTGGAATACTTGAGATAACACTTTTTTAGTAAGAAGGCAGTACATTTAAGTTATAATCAGTGAGTTTGGATTTTCTACCCTCCTCCTCTGCAGGATGCAGTGCCAAAACCTGATATTTGAAGCATTAGTGTTAGAGATTAAACAATCACTTAAAGACAGAAAGAACATGATGTAAACTCCAACATCATCAGTAAAAGATTTCTGCCAAAATCCTTGCCAGCAAGGCAGTGCTCAGATTCCAGAAGTCACTGAGGACACAAAGGTATTACGTAGCCAGGCTAGAGGCACTAATTACCTTGACTTCATTCATATGGCTGTGCTGGAAAGTAAGTAATTACGGTTTTCAAGGCTTTAAGTATAACCTTCCTATGGACAAGCCTAGCCAATAAAGTACCATCCTCATCCCCAGAGGTAGAGAGTAAGCTGGAGGAAAAGGAAAGAGAGGAATCTGGTAGAAATTTCATTATACTCATTCCTCCAAGGAATGGATCAGTATTGGAAGGGAATGATCCACTAATGCTGTGGACTACTAGGATCCCTGTTTGTAGAAGCACATTGAAGGCAACAACATCTAAATCACCAATCTACTCCTCCTCCCTCAATTTCTAGTCATGGCTCAGCCACAGATTTTACATGTATTTGAATAGAATACACTTCAGTGTGCGGGTTGCAGGGCTAGAAAACTGCTTTATGATCACAGAAGAGAACCAAACTCTAGATATAAATATGTGAAATACTACTACTGAGGAAGAAACACCAGAAAAATGTGAATACAGGTGACTCCACATGTCTAGTGGACCAACATTATTAGATCAATGACAAGAGTACCATTAGTCTGTCCAATGCATCAGAAGAGTGGGAGCTATTCTAGTTAATTCACTTCATGGTTATTTGGGGCCTAAGCACGTTAACCAGAGAATTCATTTTGCTGTAAAAGCTTTCTTTTACTCACTGTAGAAAACTGATAGAGGACAAGCCATTTCACAACTTATATAAAGCAAACCCTCCTACAGTCAAGCTATTTATACCCATTAATAGCACAGTCCTTAACTTGCTAGAGATGCAGCATGCATAGTTAGAAGAAGCACCAGAAAGGAAACTATTTCAGGTGGAAAGCAATAAGCAGAGAGGAGACTGAAGGCATTACTACTTGGAAAGTCTTTTAGCTTTGAGAATGAAACAAGGTTTTGGGCCACACACCATAGCGTTCTCCAAATCATGCTCAAAGCCCTGAGCCAGGGTCTTGGTCCATCACTGGAGCTCCTAGTGATTACAACAGAACTGTAATAAAGGAATCCTTAAGACCCCCATTGAAGCATTTTTCAACAACATGCTATTCTGTCAGAAAACTCCTAGACTGTTCCAGGCACTAAGGGCAAGTTGTACTGATGTCATCATACAGGTCAGTCAATTTTTTGCAAATAGATAAAATGAAGTTATTCATTTAGAAGTTAACAAGGCATGTGTGACCTTCAGCCAAAAGGATAACATGATTCATTTTAGCAATAGGTCACAGATAACATTTTCATAAATACCAACTCTAGCTTTCAGGAGCGACTCAAGCTCAGTCCAACTAGGCTTCTAAGCCACTTCCGTGACTGAAATCTTGCCCGACAAAGTCAATTTAAGAAAAGAACATATAAACAAGCTTTTCTTAAGCAAGCACTAAGTAATATAATTACATTAGAAAATAACTAACAAAGATGCAGATTGCTTGTTCAAAGATTAGAAGTGACAGGCATAGCAGGTAAGTATTGTACTTCCTATGACTTGGGCAGTCTTTAAAACTAGTATTGTACCTTTGATCTGGAAGCAGCTGCCATTTATAGTGCTCTCCTCCAGATCTCTGCATAGTGTCTTCTAAGTTTCAGCCCATACTGCAGCAGGGATCCTCTAAGGGAACAGAGTACTGCAGCACTCAATTTTCCTTCACAATCTTTCAGCTGACCCAAGCAGCTCCTAACACTTYCCAGTCTAACATGATCCAGCACTGGGCCAGATAACATTTTTTCATTCCTTCCCAAAGTTCATATAAAACAGTCTTTCACTTTTCAAGCTCAAGCCTCAGCAGACTCCTTGCATCTCCCTGGCTCTCCAAAGGGCCAAGAGAGCCAACACTTTAAAAGCTTTACTAGGGCTCAGACAAGGAGTCAGCCACTGACACCCAAACAAAGCAATCCTCTCCTGCTAGGCCTATCATTAAATAGGAAAAGTCTGACAAAGTTGAATTTTCATTTTCAGACCCTTCCTGGAAGCCTACCAGCTGCAGCAAACTCTTTGGAACTGGCTCACTAGGTCCCAATCCAGACTCTAACTCCCTTCATTAGCCCTCAAAGCTTAATCCCCCAGGACATACCTAAAACCTAATTCTCTTATCAAGAGATCTGTAAAACGTGTATCAGAACTAGGGAGACAGTCAAACCTACAGAGATAAAACCAAAACAACCATTCTCCATTTTCTGAATTGTTGTGCATTTGAGTTGTTTCCAAATGAAGACAAAGTTCTGCCACACTTCTGGTAGATTTCATACACTCTGGGCTTGATCAACATCCACAGATTCTTTCACTCATTCAAATGGGAATTAAAAGAGTGAAACATCTGGATATACAGCACATTTATACCACTAATTCTGACATTTCCCATAAACCTAATTTGTACACAGGTGAATATCATTTGTCATGACTAACAGCAGCAATACCTTATTCAGGAGTGTTCCCAACTTTCTGAAGTCCAAATCAATCCAATTGGGATATTTTCACTGCCAATAATAGCAATACTAGCTTCCATTTAGAATTTCTAATCTTTCCATTTCAAGAGCAGTATCATTCTGTTTTAGAGATGTGAAATCCAGTCAGAAGAAGGGAACTAACTAAGCAAGAGTACTCAATAGCTTCATGGCTTAAGGCAGGGATTGAACCTAAGTATCTGCAGCTGCCATCCAGTTCCTTCATAGCCTGCCTGTCTAGAGAGCTAGCACAGGGACATGAAACACTGCAGAAGTTACAAGTTCATCTTCAATGGATGTTCAAAGCTCCAGCAACCAATAGCTGTGTGTACCTTCTGAAAGCATTCTTACCGGCTCTGAATTATTAACTAAGCTGGAGCATCCGATCAGTGCTAGCTATTTTTGGCTGGTATTCACAGCTCCAACTGAGTAGACTCTGGCGAGTACACCTGGCAGCACTGGCTCAGAACAAGGCTAACACAGACACACAACACAAACAGGAGGAAATGGAGAGAGCGCCTGGGTGTTATTGATATAAGATTGTATTTTTATTAGGCTAATAAATACGGTGTCTGCTCATTCCTGTAAGTGTGTGGAAATCTCATTTCAATGTCACATTCCTGAAGAGTGCAATTGGCATAATCCAGATAATGCACTTTAAACACAACATGCATTACCTTGTCATTTTATAAACTAGACTCACACACTTAAGCACACTTAAGAAATAAGGCAATTCTACAGAAAGCTACTGGCTTCCCTTCTAATGCTGGTTCAGCCATCATCATTCCTCCTATCATGCCAGCCTAATTGCTTTGTTTTTGTAGGCTCTTGGGGAGTACTGTTACTACAAGTTTGGAAAAAAATAACACCACCGACTGTGCTGACTTTTTGATCAATCACCACCCAGCCAGGAATGTCAGACCTATTAAGTGCCCCTTTTTTGCCAAAACTTAATGAGGCAAAAATAAGTACCAGAGGTTGGAACCAGCTCTGTCTCATCTGTATTCAATGCCATAGTCACACTGGAGGATGAGGAAAGGAAAAAAAAAGGAGGAGGGAAAAGAAAGCAAAAATTAGTAAAAACTGCAACACAAAATTTTTGCTTCATTATTCTTTCAATACGAGAAACTACTAAAGCCATATCAACCTCCTGTGGGACAAAATGAAGCCTGGTCATTTTAGGTGTTTTAATGGAACAGTTTCAAACAGACTCAAAATCAAGAAAGAACGATAAATAGTTCCTCTTGGTCAGCAGAAGGAAAATGAGTACCCTGATTGGCATTTCTTATATGCATGGAATTGAACAAAAAGATTCGGGGACAGTAATGAGCCTTGTACACTACCTGAATTTCAGAAGCTTTTCCAAGAAACTGCTTCTGAAGTAGCATAAATGAACTCTTTGCTTCCCACTGACTCTTTCATTTTGTAGATCTCAGTGATCCTAGCACAAGCTAGGACAGCAGGTCCTGCAGCTTTAGAGTGGGTGACACCAGATCAAAATTCCTGGAGGAAGTTGCCTCCATTAGGTTTATATTCTTGACAAGTGCCAATGTTAAGACCTTCAAAACGAACACAAAAATTGTTTGCATTTCTTAGGTATCTTGGCAGCAAGAATGACTTAGGATTCAATGAACGATTCAAAATACAAATTTGAAAACTCCAAAAATGATTGGTTTCATCTAATGTTTAGAAAGAAATTAAATCTGAAGAGTGCCAGATTGTCCATTTCTCCTCACTTTCCATGTAAAATGTCTTGCCTTTTCTGTTTGAAATTACTGTTTGTTTTCCACATTTCTTTTTATAAATCAAAAACTTAAAAATCTAAGAAGCATTCTGATGTGTTTCCTTTCAATATTGAAATTTATTTATTTTGGAGATAGATTGGATGTTACCACCACTAGCTCTTTCACAAAATGGTCTTAAGTTATTGATATACAATACAAGGCAGTGCTACATCTATCCCAAGCCTCTGAATAGCCATTATTCTTACAGCAATCAGAATCAAATCTGCTTCAGTGACATTCATTCAGACATGCATCAAAGTCCCACTGAATGATGGCTTAGGAAAAGAATATCCAATAAATTCAGAAAGGAGGGCCTTTATAAATGAGAGTTAAATACCATACAAATCATGGTATTTTTCATTTAAATAGTGATCTTTGGCCAGAGGTATCTTGCAGCAGCAAAATCTACTATTTGTATTCAGATATTTGACCTCAAGAATTGACTTAAATGAGAAGATGGCAGAGGCAAATACTGAAGCAAAGCAACAAAGACTACTGCCTCCTATACTCAAAGCACTCTCTTCTCCACAGGAGCCTGCAGAGCAGCAAGGAACTTGCAAGCACTTACCCTTCAGAAGGGGAGGTATTCTGCAATTATAAAAGCCAGCGAGTTTGTGGTCATGTTTACAAGTAGACCATCACCTTAAAACTGTGGACACACAGACCACTCCAGAAAAATAGTCAAAAAAATGTTGAAAATACCTATGCATTCAAAAGCCTAGCCAGCTGCCAGAGCTTGCTGTGTATATAGAATTAGGCTTTTTTAAAGCCTAGATTAGACCTGGAAAGGAGTAAGCTGGCACACTGCTTTTTTAGTAGAAACAATTATTAGCAGTCACAGAAGTTACAGAAGTTACCTGTTACTTTAGCAACACAAAATCTAACTCAGTGACCCTCATTATGCTACAGAACACATGCCTTTTCTGAAGGGATTTTTCTTCTAATGCCTTTTCCTTGTGGACTGACAGAAAGTTATGACACAGTAAGACTGAAATTCCCCCAGATATGACAGCAAAGTTTAAGTTAGATTTATACCCCACTGAGTCATTCTGGATTGTACCTGTCTGTTACTCTAAAGTACGTACTGGGAGTTTTTATGTAATCTTAGGGCTTAAGTAATACCAAGACTGGGAAGTACAGCACCAAGAAAAATTTTAGAAATATAATATATCCCAGGAAGTTATTTACCATGTAACAAGATCTTACTGCCTGTCCTAAAAAATAGAGGAAGTGTGTTGAGTATATTTTGAAATTAAAATATGACTTCTTGCTCAGAGCACCCATTAATTAYAGCATCCACTGATAAATTCTATACGCATAAAACAGAACAAGTCAGCTCATGAACAAAAAGCATTGGCTCATAAGCTTTTCCCCATATAACAATTCTCACTTCTGGGGTCATCTTCCCTGTGTCATTTGGTATATTTGTGCTGTTCTAGCAACATAAAGGGGCTAGAAAGTAGGTGGATCTCCCAGGCTTAGAATCCTCCTCACACTGGAGAGATTCACCCATATGTAGCTTCCCCTACCAAACCTGTCAGGGAGCTGCAACAGTCAACTGCTCACTAAGGGAGGGGAAGCCAGGGCTTGAGCCTGATAACAAGGCCAGCAGAGGCAGTGGCCTTGCCAGGCAGGCCCCAGTCCTACAGTACTTAAGCCAGGTGAGCAGGGCAGGCCTGAGGATGGCAGCCCAGGAGGTCAGCCAAGGGGACTGGTCATCAGACAARTCCATGGTGACAAGGCAGGTTCAAGCTCAAGCTAGGAACACAAGTCAGCATTGCTGACAAGGGCCAGACACAGTCCAGTCATCACCAGGCAAGTCCATAGTTGCAATGCAGGTCCAAGGTCAAGCCAGGAAATCAGTTAACCTGTCAGGGTCCAAATCAATACAGTCCCTAGCCAGGCAGAGACATACACACCTGCAACAAAGCTCATCAGCAAGTAAAGGCTCAGGCCTGTGCTTAAATGCCACTGCTGGGCCTATGCGCAGGGAGGATGAGTGGAGGCCCCAGGTGAGGCTGGTCAGGGCAGTTAAGGCCTATTAGTGCAGTCAAGGCCCCAGAAGGAATACAGGGTAAGGATTAGGAAAGGGATGTGCTGAGACAGCACTTGCGGAGTATGTGCCTGTGTATGGTTAATCTCATCTGGAAAATGGTCCCAGTGGACTTTATGCTGGTATTAGATGGTTCTAAACTATTCAGTGGATAACTTAAAACCAGTCCCCAAGAGGAGGACAGAACTGCATCTGCCTTTCCTGAAAAGATCCTAATTGCAAAAATTAGAGAATCTGAACCTTAACTGCTGAGGCACCAGAGTGATAGTGTTTTGTACAAACCTAAAAGGCAACATGCCTGACCCGAGGATGGCAGGGCTTAACTAAGAGATGCCATTAGAAGAAGTTTCAGACATCCCAACAGATGTAGTAGAATTAAATCTGAATTGCYGCTTCCAGTACAAAACCTTTGCCACCCCTCCATGATTTATTACAGAGATGTTTCTAAACTGCATTGAGCTGAACCAACTATACAAACTGCCAGCCTTGATGCAATGTTTTCATAAAAAATGGTCTCTATGTTGTAGGTTAAGCTATTTTGTTAGTTCTAATGTGGTAAAATAATTACAAGTTTATTGGGTAGCTTCAGATGCTATTTGCTTTGTTCTTGTCTAACTCTGGTGGAAAAAAAAAATAAGCCACTAATACTTGCAGAATCTCAAAACAAAATTTCTCCTGGGCCTGCACTTTGAGAATGCTAGCTGAGATGCACTGTAATGAACTGGATTAACAGTCTTCCCATAAGAATCTCTGAGTAAAACAGGTGGGGCATTCTGGAACACCCTTAATGCTAAAGAAATCCCAAAGTATGGGACGTAAAAGAAAGATACCTTTGACAGGGCAGAAATTATCAAGAACTGCCTAGATGCAGCACTCCCATGAACAAATCTGAAAATTTAGTCTGATAATTAACTCCAACTTCCAAGGAATCAAGGGAATGGATGGGGATATTGGTGCCTTCTTATATCACGATGACCAGGAGAAAGGAAAGCCTCAGAGACCAAATCAAGTCCAGAATTTTGCACTGATCATGGAAGCCAATGCAGCTTCTCAGCTGTAGGTGTCTCCCATGAGGAAAGCAGCACTAAGAGTGCTAATGAAGCTTTCAGTAGCTAAATGATGAAAGTATTCCTCTGTTGCACACCCATGTATTGTGCTTTACATTTGCATGGCTTACACGACAATGGCATGAAGACTGTAACAGTATCTCTGAATACAGGATTTTGAAGGTTTAATGCTGTCAGGCCTGAGTAAGTGTGGAATACAATCTACCAGAGGCTTTCAGGGCCTTCTATGAAACATCTCCTCTTCTTTAGACTTATGAATGCAAAATCTTCCCAATTGGTGTGCTAGATAACAGAAGTTGCTACATAGAATGATAACAACATCAAAGTAATTTTGATCTTATATTGTTTCTTAAGGCAGTATCAGCTTCATAGCACATCAGCAGAACTATCACTTGTAATTGTGATAGTTAGTAGTTTCACAGCAATGACCGTGTCATTCAGCTGTCATGGTTTCCATCTTCGCTTCCCTTTGTTCCACTGAGGAATGAAATACATCTTTCAATGCCAATGGAATTTCTTTTTTCCACTTGTATTGTTGTAGTGCTTCTACACGGCAGGAAGCTAATCATTATTTTAATTTTATGTTGACTCAAAATGAATGGAAAGTACAGCCTTTTTTTCCAAAGTTGGAAATATAAGTACAGCTGCTTGCTTGCTCTATTATATTCCTTTCCTAAGCACAGCTCCTGGCTTTTGATCTGAGCCAGGACAACCATTCTTATACAAATCCTTTTGTGGATCTGGGCCCAGTATTTTGAAGAGACAAGAGAGAATCTAGACCAAACTGTAATACTTGTTTATAGCTGCAGGACAGGAATAAAAAATATTAATATGTTCAAGAGTAATTGTAAAAGGAAGAGAGGAGCTGTTGGTGTACATGAGAGTACAACRTGATCATCTGTCCCTCACAATATGTAAGGGGAAAATAATTTCATTTTTGATAAATGCATTTAACAGAGTGCCTGATTTAATTAAAACAGGAAACTGAAGGCACAAACTGAGCAGGGGCTAGTGATAATAAGGAAGGACCCTGTTTCCATGACAACAGGTTTAGCATACTCTCATAATCACAGTAAAGGGTCTAACAGGGAATATGAGATCTGATGGTAGAACACAAGTCAGCTCTACTTCATTGCAGAGCTTTTCTCAACACGTTCCTGAAAACTCATTGACACTATGATTGCAACAAGTAAATGTTAAACATTAAATCAACATCATGGCAGAGACACATCCAGTGAATTTAGTGATAAAATAAGTAACTTGATTTTAATAAACATGGGCAATGAAAGAGTTTAATTGCATATGATGAACAATGCATTAGCTTTGGGACTTTGCATCATGAATCTACATCTATTTATGTCAACTGAAGAGCTGATCTATTGATATATATCTATCTTACAGTGAAAACTGAAAACCATGGACTACTTTCAAAGAGAGGACATTAGTTTTCCCATGCTGTTATTATAAAAAATGACTACAGACTTGGGGTTTGTAACAACTGATGGCAAAATCTGCCACCATCATGCATCCACTGTCTCCTCTAGATTTTCTTGAGTTCACCTTTCTCTAGAGTATTAGGAGAGGATCTTATTCCCTAATTTTCCTGGATTAGGAAGTCGTGCCTTTCCGTAATTATGGGCTGGAAATAACAAGATCTGATTTGACTGGAAGAATGAATCAACACAAATAATTGCATATCTGGACAGAGGCTTGGCATCCAACTTGCAGGGTGAACAGTACGGATTAACATCTCTATGTGGAGTGAAAAGTATAGGCATGTGTAAGAAAACAATGTTCATTAATTGCCTATGCAAAATTGAGTTTTTAAGTTGTTTCTATGGGAAATGAAACATCCAACTGATCAAATCAGAAGAGAGGAAAACACTTTTAAATGGTGCAAGAACTTACTTTAATGTTTACCAGTTCCCCAAGAAAAAAGTCAGTTTTGCACTGATGCATTCCCAGTCTGCTGGCTTTCCATTCATTCATTGTATAAATGTGAAAAGCTGGCTGGGAAGACACTTTCCAAATTGCTGGGGCATTTTCTGTATCACTGAGTAACACTTAAATCTATAGAGCAACACTGGACAGAGGATTACAAAAATATAGATCCTAACAGCAAGAAATTAGCTTACCCAGACCTCCTAAATCTCCGGCCCTACCTGTGTGCTCTTACCAGTGATAGCAAGAAGACAAGCATGAGTTTCAAAGGAAAGCAACCCCCTGTCACTGTAAATCGGAAATATCATGGTTCAAAACTCTAATGACAGAACAGTTATGCTTCTATGGCATCTTGGGACTACTGCTGGAGGACTACTTGAACAAATAAAATGAGCAAGCTTACTGACACTGCAATGGTACAAAGTGTTTGAATAGGTTTCATACTGGTCCTGTACGTGCTTTATCTTAAGCAGGAAAAATCTGAGATTTTATTAACTCTTTGTAGCGTATGTGGATAAACACACAGCCATTTCAGGCAAGATTTACTAGGCCTCTAATTCTCTGGTTTTTTTACTGAACAGTGAATACTGTGCTGAAGCTATACTATAGAGTATCAGAAAAGTAGTCCTCTCTACTCTTCACCTTCCTCAATCACTAAACAAACACAACAAAAACAGTAATTTTTTTGTTTCTTTGCTATATACCAAAATACTGCTGTTGTTAGAGTTTTCTTAACCTTTTAAGGAGTCGTGGTGTATGGAAACAGATCTGACACAAGGAAAAGACTACATACAATACTGTAGGAGGGATTATTGCAGGAGCTGTCAGCGTATCTCTCAAAAAACATTTTCAAAAAAATAAAGGCAGGGATTCCATTAACTAAGATATTTCTTATGTCTCCAACAGCAATGTATTAAGGTTTTTCTTATCTCTTTTTGCCTTTTCAGTTTACTTATGGTTTATTAAGGCAATGGCAATTCGATGATGGCTAAGATAACATTACAAGTCCTTTTTTTTCCTTCTAGTTGGTGGTAAGTTACTTCTCTTACAAGAGGCAGATCCCAACAGAAAGCTTCACTGGGGAAAAGGAACAGAAATGCAAGGGCCAAATTCAAATAAAAATAATGAACTGAAATGTCCCAGATCTGCAACTGGATCAATTATTTCCTCAAGATAACTGATGCACATAAAAGCAAGTTTTGTGCATTGAATAGATAAATCCAACTCATCAAAGGTAGCAGTATAAACAAACTCATCGTATTTTATAGTGCAAATTATTATGCTATAATATGATGACAAACATGAAGATAGAAAGTTGTGACAACTAGTCTGGTAACAACTGATTAAGAGGACACAGAGGGCAAACAAGCCAATACGTGACAGATAAATATTGGTGTAGATTTCCAAAACATCACATCTTCTGGAGGAGAAACAAGAATTGCAGTTACCCCAATATCAAACTATCTGTGTACCCTACCACCGAATGAAGAAACAATGCTTCAAAATCCAAGAAAAGATATGCCAAGAGCTAGTTAAAAATTAGTTTGAAAAAAAAAATCAGCAACTACAGAAGACTTTTAAATATGTAAGATAGATTAAATACAAATAAGATAGCAAGCTATCTCAAATGTGATAAAACAGATGTTATGATTGACAGCTTCCCTATAAAGGCCACTCTAATGTTACAGTTCCCACGAGAAGGCATTGTAGTATTTACACATAGGACCCACAAAGTTCAGGAGCAGTACTTTCAGGAGTGTCTGATAAGAAAGGACAGAAAAAGAATAATCCTTGAACATTGTGCTCATTTGGCTTTTTCTTTATGCTCGAGCATCAACTAACTTCGTTCATTCTATCTCTGCTTTATTCCTAATAAGCCAACTATTACCTAAGAGCCTATAGTCTTAATATGTTGGGGACAGCAATGAAGTTACGGAATCAAGGCAACTGAGTCAAACTGGCACAGCAAAGTAAAATGAGTTTTAATTAAAGCTTTTTTAGTTTGCAGAGCAGTGCCATATCTTATAATGTTCTTCATAAAAGTTCTATTAAAAGAAGAGGGCTCACCTTTACCATTTTCAGAAAGGTGTGACCTCAGAAACTCCCTACATTCAAACACTGTTTTCATTTCTAACATTTTTACTGAAATTAAAATTAGTTTTTCTAAAAGATCACAAGAATTGTTTTAAAGGAGGCATATTTATGTAGCAAAAAATTAAGCTTTAAAAGAGATTTCACACTTATGTTAAATGAGATTTAATTTCCGGATCCTAAGGCATTTTTGCAAATGTTTTATGAYTGAATAAGCTGAACGCTGACCAGAGGCCCTAAAAGAGCCTATATTCACAAGCAATTCACAGTATGGACAGACCTTTTTTTCTTTTTCTTTTTTTTTTTTTTAAGGTAAACTGTATCAGAGAGCAATGTCTGTCAAAAAGGCCAAATTTTGCAGAAGTGGGAGTTTTGACAGGGTTAAAACTGGAGGATTTGACCCGTTAGCACAAGCTAAAATGATAGAAAACAAAAATGAAATGCAGGAAAAAAAAACAGAAAAGCAACCAAACAAAAAGCCAACAAAGAGCCAGACTATAGAGAGGTATAAAGCTAAATTAGAATTATTCTGTCAGGGAAGCTGAATCATACTCCTGAAAAACAACCTCATGGCACATAAGGTCAAGCTATTACATAACTTAAGAAATAAAACACAGACTTCTTGGGCCAACATCTGGCCCAATGCCCTCTTCAATTCTAGTGCCTTCAGGCTTGAATTTGGTCCTCCAAATTCAAGGAATTTTAAAAACCTATAATCAATCAGTGTTCAATTCAGCAAATAAACTCCTTGTCTCTTCCATCTGATTCCCTCTCCCTGCTCCCAACCAAATGCAAACACAAGATCTTGCCCAAAATAACAGATTGCTGACAGTTTTTGTTGCATTTTAAGCACTTAATTTTCCCTTCAAGGACCAGGTTCTCAGCTGGAATAAGAGTAGTTCCATTAACTTCAGTGGAACAACATATATTTACCTCAGCAAAGACTCTGGGCCCAGCTTTTTAGGGAGAGTTTTTGCAACTGCAAGCTGTGTACATATACATGAAAAGCTGATGTAGTCATTAACTATGCAGTATTTAAGCTCTGCATAAAGATGCTCAACAAATTCCTACCAAACCTACAGAGAATTCAGAGAGGCGGCTTAGATGGGTGACATCCTCTGCTTGATGATACATGAGGCAATTTTCTGAAGACAATTTTCTGAATCACTTTTGGAGACTATCAGTGCTGCTCTATTTCCTAGTCCCTGAGTGTGCTAATCAGTTTACGCTGCTCCTCAAGAGATATTCATACTTTTTGTCCTAACAGCCCTTCAGAATGATCTGATTTCAATAAAAGCACAAGCAAGATTTCTGGTTTCTTTAGTTTAAGACTACTAAATAGCTGGGGAAGAATTCTTGTAACTTACTGATATTATGGAATCTTTCAAAACTCCATTATTGGAGGAGAATCCAGAAAACATCTTGAAGAGCTAACAGTATGAGTATGGCAATCATTCTGTCACATAGGCTTTTCTTCTACCACCAACATGACTGGATTTCAGTAACTACAAAAATTATGAAGAATGTTTCTTTTTCATCTACTTTTCTCATATCCTCTAAAACCTGAATCTTCAGGAACTGTGGGGTTTTTGGTGTTTTTTTAATGGGCTTTTTTTAATGTTTTTTTTTTTAAATGTCATATCTCTCCCTACAGAAAACACACATGAACAGAAGTCTTCTAACAAAAAATTTAACTATATTAGTTAGGTGAAGTTGTAAAGATGTAAGATTTTGAAGCTTGATTAGAAGTTTTTAGAATCTTCATTTCAGGTTCAATATCCAACACAAATTAATAAATTTGGATTCTTTCATTTAGGTTAAACCAGGCACATTTTGAGGGTGCTCTTTTAAAAAAGAAGCGCCAAACAAATTTACTAATCTCTTCATTTTGCTGACATTGGTGAGCATTTCATTCCCCTCCACCAACTCCACCTTAGAGAGACAGGYCTTGCAAAAGCTTCGTCTCCTACACATAATCCAGTCTGGTCTCCGCTGCAAAGCAACACTGCCATCATAATAGCCTGTGATCAAAAAAAGAAACTCTAAAGTAGGAGAAGATAGTGAGCAAGGAGATTGCTAACACTCTCACCAAAATACATCTGCTTGTGAAGGAATGCCCTGATATCATGGGGTACAGAATATATCAGAATCGGTAAAAGCAGAACATTCATTTTCAACTTCCATCCAGATACCAGGTGATGAAGGAGAGCAAGCTGTACTCGAGCCTCTGAAGTCAATGAAGAACCTTCAGAAGTTAAGGACAAGACTAGAATAAAAGCTTAAATCTATATTCCAGAAAATAATATAATTCCCAGCACTCTTCTCATGTATTATTTGTATAAATAGCAAAGAAATGCTATAGACAGGTACATTTTCAGAGAGGTTTTGAAATAAATATTTACACAATCAAAATAGACACATGCACAAACATATGCCTGTACAGGAGGCAGTCTAGATGGTTTTCTGACCACATACCTTTTAGGCTCATTATCTTGGCAAATACAGCACTGGCATCGCTTGAAACAAAATTCTTAAATGTGGCCATCACGTGGCTGAAGTTCAAAACTGCATCTTAAAATTTAACTGTGGTTCTGTCTAAACCAAATAAATGATGCAAAATCAGGCTCACAAAATGTATTTCTTGGTATGAAAAATATAATCAGTGTTTTAAACTAGGTATTTCAGAAATAATGAATCCAATATGCCATTTTTGGGTATCTCACCCAGACAAAAAAATAAGTAAATCAACTCTCATGCATCAGAGTAGAAAGGCAATTACCTACTAGTGAAAGTATGAAAATAACCTTTCCTAATAGTTCACTGTGGAAATGTTACTCCATTCCCCCAGGTATCTGCTACTTGTGTTTTTTTCAGAGGAATACTATTGGAGTAGACAAACCACAGTCCTGATGCATTATAGCAATTCCTGCATTTTCAGGATAGTGCAAAGAATTAAAAGTTGCTTCCATACTGAAAAATCTCTGAGTAAGGGCCCTGTTCAGCCAGTGACAATGAAGCTACTATGATTTAATGGAAATGTTATTTCCCCATTTACATTAACCAAGTACTTCATTGCAGGCTAGCTTTTTTAGAAGAATATGTATTCCCTCAAATCTACTCATGACTTGAGTAAAATGGAGTGGTGACAAAATTCAAAACACTGACAAGTAAATATTGGAAAATCTGCTCTAGCAAAATGATTTTATTAGGAGTACATAAAACAAAAGAGCAAAGGGAACATTTCGTACATGAAGGATGTATGCGGAACTGCAAACGGTTTGTTCAGATTCAGTTTCTTTCTGACTTTACCAAAGTAAAATCAAAGAAGTAAWAGGAAGGATAACAGGAAGACAGAATCTACCTGTTATCACTGAAGCTGCGATTTTTGTGTGAGAAAACCACGTTCTGTGTGAGACTAAGCGTCTAAAGTAATCTCAAAACTCACCTTCCTGCATGGCTCGGCCTCCAGCTGCACCTGTCCACCAAACTCGCCACCCAAAAGCCCACATCTGCTCCTGATTACAGGGGACTATTTCACCCCAACCTCACGGACTATGGTGCTGAGGGAAAATAACACCGGAAAGGGGAAAAATACCTGAAAATCTCAGCCTCTACCCCCCCCCCCCACCCTGCTGCTACCCTTAACAAACCTCGCCGCCTTTTGGGGCGAAGCCTGCCCCGTTCAAATCCAGCACCTGCTGCATTTCAGCGGGTCACAGTTTCGTCCCCAGTTTCTGAGAGTTTCCACTTTAAAAACCTCCTTGTATTTCTGGAGATCTTGTCCCCTTTCTCCGAGGGCGCTGAACCCCCTTGCTGAGGGGAACCAGGCGGGCTCTGCACAGAAGCTTCTGGAAGGGGGGGGAGGGGAAGGCGGGAGCAGCCATGTGAGGCGCCTCAGGGCAGGACAGTGCCGGGGCAGCCTGACGGGAGAGGAGCCCTCCCTCAGGTGACAGGAGAGGAGCCCTCCCTCGGGTGACAGGAAAGGAGTCCTCCCTCGGGTGACAGGAGAGGAGCCCTCCCTCGGGTGACAGGAAAGGAGTCCTCCCTCGGGTGACAGGAGAGGAGCCCTCCCTTGGGTGACAGGAGAGGAGCCTTCCCTCATGTGACAGGAGAGGAGCCCTCCCTCGGGTGACAGGAGAGGAGCCCTCCCTCGGGTGACAGGAGAGGAGCCCTCCCTCGAGTGACGGGAGAGGAGCCCTCCCTCGGGTGATGGGAGCTGAGGTGACAGGAGAGGAGCCGGAAGCGCCCCAGGCCAGGCAGCACCTCGGAGTTGCCGCACCGAGGGCAAGCTGGGTGGGAAGAGCCCCCTCTCCATGCTGCGAGGTTTGCTTATAAACTCTCCTCCTGCTTTAGGGACAGCCCGGGCTAGAATTAGCCTGGCTGACTTGGGCTCCTTTGTGCTTAATAGCAGTGCCATTTAGCCTGCTGTCTCCCCACCCAGCTGTGGATTGCTTAGAAAGTTCTAGAAGGCTTCAGTGATAAGGGGGTTGGTCTAGTCACAGGTCGTGGATTTCTTTTGGGGCCTGGGTTGTATTTTACTGCTGTGCTGGTGGTGATTTTGCTGTAATTTTTTTTCTGTGGACGCACAAATACGGGTCAGGACGTGGCGATTCTCTTTAACGCAGCCAGTGGTGGTTAAAAGCTCTGATTCCTCCCCAGTTCATAGAGCCAAACTGGTGCTCACAAAGGGAAGAAACTATCAGGAAGGGACAGAGGACTTGGGTTATTCATGTGATAGTCTATATGTATCAGCAGATTAAGGGTAGGGTCCCATTGCTGCTTTGACAGTTACAGTGTTTTGACTTTTACAGTTTGTGCCTTGAGAGACAAGCAAACGCTACCCTCTTCTCTGACCTTTCCGTAGCTTTGGTGGGGTTAAGGAAGAAGCTGCATGCATAGTATATCCTCGTCTTGGACAGAGGTTTTCTTCAGATGGCAAATGAAAGTGATTTGGCATAAATAGCTAAAAAGGGGGAAGAAGGGGCAGCATTGAGAGGCACGTAGTCATTGCCAAAGGTTTCCTTTGCTGAACTGTTGCTCTCAGAGTAGATTTAATTGCCAATGTTACATGGAAGTGTGTTGGGAAGAAAGGAACTTATCATGTCCTGGATCTGCTATTGCTTTTATTCTGAGTCCCTCCGTCTTTTGGGGGGCAAATTCTAGTCCAGACAAGAAGAGGCAGATGGGTATCTGACTACCAAGTTGTAAACTGAGGCAGAAAATCTCAGGGAGTTTACTAAATATCATAATTAATGGTAGTTTAGAGCTGAGGTATCAGCTTCTGCTTCCCTGCCCACTGTTGTTTTGCTTTCACCACTCTTAGTATCTTAGAAACACATCTACATCCAAACTTCTTCGTATTTTTATTTGGAGGTTTCTACATGTGATGAAAAAGCTTTAAATGGTAGACACAGAACCAGCTTTGGATTTAGGCAAATTTTGCGCTCACCAAAACATGTTTGAGCCAAATTTAGAAGTAGTGCCAGATGACATGCTCTTGGGGAGTGAGGAGCTGGCTGTAGGCCCAGATCTGACAAAGATCTTTTGCACATTTTTATCTTTATACTCTGTAAATAGTCCTAGTGACAGTTCTGTCAACCTGAAGTATTAAAACATCATCAGGCTGGCCTTTAAGATTTAAAAGATGTGATCTTTAAACCAAAGAGCTTTTTTTTAAAGTTTTTTTTTAACTTGCTTTCTGTTTATTAAGTCTTAAGGAAACATCTGTGTCATATTTTCCAGTCCTTTTTTGTACAATGACAGGGCTAGAAATTACTTTTTTCCTAAATGAATCTGGAGGTTCTCGTGCAGATTTATGGTTTTCAGAAATGAGGTTTTAGGCAAATGTCACGTATCATAAGATTCTCAGTATGAACTGAGAGAATTGACAACATAGCCAATGCAGCACTGAGTCACTGGAGCACTTAAGACTTACAGAATCAGGGCTTTGGATCATAAAATCTTTGGGGCAAGAGTCATAGTTGTGCTGTCGTTAAGTGATATATATAAGCTTCTGTATGTACACTGTTCTGGTGATTGCTCTATGTATCTGCTTTAGTCTTTCTCCTCATTACACCAGTTTCAGCCCCTCATGCATCTGGTCCTATGCAAGTACCGGTGACTTTAAAATAATTACAGGTCAATGACTGACACTCATATGCTGTGGAAGTGATGGGAGGAATGAGTAAGAAGGTGACAAAGAGGCTGATTTACCTCCTACCTTCAGAAAGACTTTCTCTGTTTAAGGCAGGTGTCCTTTGGAGAAAGCCGGGCATATCTCTAGCAGCAAAAGTAAAAGCTCTTAATAAACACTATGGAATTTCTCCAGATAACCACCAGATAATTAAATGTTCTGTAAATGAGGACAACAAAATTAGTGTGTAGTTGGAAACAACAGAGAGACAAGCATTCAAAGCATAATATTGATGTATTTTAATTAAAAATTAAAGCAGCTTAGGGCTGACCTAAAGTGCTGGCAGTGAAATCATGCCGAATCCAAGAATGTTGCTGTTCGTTTTACAAGCAGCACTTAGCAGCCCCAGCTGAGATCAGCCAATACTGCTACAAGGTTGTACAAAGAACATAATTACACAGCCTCTGTACAAAACATCTTACTGTTTTAGTAAAACAGAGGGTGAGTTTTACACGTGGAGAAATATTGCACAGAGAAAGTGATTTGTGCATAGTGACGTAGAAAATCTTTGTGAGAGAGGAGCTGAATACAGATCTCTCAAGTCTCAAAGGAGTGCTTAGCTACAAGAATACTCTTTGTCACTTTTGTGACAATCCATATTGTCACTTTTACTATGTAATAGAAATATTTTATTGTAGTTTCACTTGAGAGGTCAGGTAAATACATAGTTACTATATATTTTTATTATGACTTGTCAATGTCTGCTTGTTTTACCTGTAGTCATTTAGATGCCCATAGCAGGATGAGTCTTGTTTACCACAGGGCTAAATTATGCTATTGATGACTAAGTCAGTGCATGTTTGAACACAAGCAGCAGATGCTGCATGCAGTTTGAATTTCCTATCTTGAAATTCCTAGCTGAACTATTAAAATCTATTTTCATAAAAAGCAAGTGGGCAAAGGGAAATGAAAGCAGGTTTGCTTGACCTGCAAGAAACAGATAAACAGTGAAGCAGAGCTCAGCTAAAAATCCCCGTTTCTGTGGACAGTGCTAGTAGATTAGGATAATGAACTGTCAAAAACATACTGTGGCAGCACCTATGTCTTTGCAGATTGGAGAAAAAGTATTTTCCCTTGAAAGATGCTATCTTTAGCCAACCTCCCTCTAAGCTTAATTATTTACAGATTCTAATTACTGACTTTCCCATACTGATGCCTCCGTACATATATCCTTCTTTGGGGGGAGACTGTGGATGAAAGGGTGGCAGCATCTATTGGGGTTCCATGATGGTACAGCCCCTGGCATTGTTTAGGGCTAGGCAGGCCTCCAGTATTAAAGTGGTTCTGGACATTTTTCCTTAAAAAGATCTTGATTTGTTAAAATTTTTGCAGGAAGAGGTAAGTTTCCCTAGAATTCTTTGGGAAGGTTTCTCAGGTCTAAAATACTCTGGAAAACCTTACAGGATGAAAAATATCAGTGGGCTACAAGGCTTGTTCCAAAGCTCATCAAATGTAAAAAATTCCTTTGACTTTAAGAACACTACTTGGATTATTGCATTAGTTGTAAATGACCTAAGAATCTTTTGGAAAGGGAGCCTTCTGTATTAGGCGAGTGATATAGGAACCAAAATTATAATAAACTTGACCCAGATACATTTTTGGCTTCACCGGCCCTCTGGTGAAGAGTCCCATACCAGGTGGTCCACAACCATTGTAACGAAAGCCTAATCATGTTTTGAAATGCAAGTCATGGTCTCTTTCAGTATAGTCTGCTCTATGTAGACAGAAGAGTCATAAATGGTTTCTGGGACAGCATATTTAGTTTAATCGCTGCTTCACTCAACAAAACCCTGACAAAATCCATAATAAGCAAAGCAACACTCTATAAGTTTTTTTATGGTTGCAATATATAGAGATACCCATTTGTCTTGCTGGCATTATTTAGATAAAATCTTCTACTACATACAGGTTAGGGCTTAATTTCAGAATTTTATGGCTGTTCCTGACTAAACAATGCCCCATATTGTAGTCATTTTATTAAAACAATTAGAATGTGATCCCGTTGTAAATTTACATAATGTTCTTGAGAAATAGTTTTCCACTGTTACTGTGAGGGTGGCTATTGATTCTCAGTTGCTTAGCATTCTGGCATGTATATTTATATGTATACATATGCACACTTTTAATTGGGGCCTGGCTACTTGCCAGACTAACATACCAAGCACCATGATGAAGGGCATATTACCCCAATAATGTAATGTAGTCAAATACTGTAATCCATCCTTTGACCCCAGACCTTTGTGAAACCCCTTAAGCCATAGTTCAAGTCACCTTTAGGCAATCTTGAAACCTGTGCAGAAAGTCCTATCTGGTGTTGCTTAGGGTGGTGAAATAGCATGGCTGTTGGTGTAGTTGTCATCACTCACTCTGTGCTTATGATAGGGATGGAGGGAAAGGGGAGAATGATGATCAATAAAGATGCAGTTAGAAGAGTTATAGGAGACAAGAAAAGAAATGGTTACAGTGGGAGGAAAAGTGAATTATTGCACTTATTATAACCACTCAGTTGGGGCTTTTGAAGCAAGAATTGCAAATTAGAACAGTCCATACCAAGACTTGGAGCAACTCGTAGCCTCTAAACATGGGCAAGACATTACATGCACATACTCCCAATCCCCATATTAATATGAATCTAATATATTTTTGGCCATTGCTGATCGCTCAGGAATACTCATCCCCTTGAAGGACAGAGAGGTACTTAAGCAAAATGATCTTAATTTCTGCCTTAATTTTGGAGAGAGCTGGAGGTAATTCTTACTTCTATAACTTGTTCACTAAATGTGAATATTTGTAATATATGTCCCTAGTTCTAGGGAGGAGAATTTAAAACAACTAAATCAGAGCTTCAGAATTTCAGGGTAGCATTCATGAAGCCAGAATGTTGTACTGAGAGAAAAATAACTTGACTTATAAACCTGTAATGATGCAGTGAATAGGAAATGGTGTCTTTAATAAAATCATGTAGAATGGGAGGTTAGGCTTGCATGGTTTCTTATGAATACCTTGGTTTCAGTTCTTGGGTTTTCAGCCTTAGCTGAGAATCAAATTTACGTTCTCAAACAAAGAAGATAGGTGAGTACATAAGTCTTGTGATAAAGTGCAGCCCTGAGGCTGAGAAGATGAGAGTTAGATATTGGACACAGATTTGCAAACTGTTTGATTCTGGCCATGTTGCCTTATTTTTTCTCATTTCAAACAATTGCAAAATAAAGATAGTATCTCCTTTCTCCCACTGTTTTGTGGAATAAGCTCCACACGCCAGTGATTCATTTTTTCTGTGTTTATGCACATTGCTCATTATATTGTGGCAAATGGTTGCCTTATTGAAAAGCTTAGATAACCTGGTTTGTCCACTAGGTTTTCTACTGTTCAGATTTGCTCTGTCCTAATAACCGAGAATGAGTGAGAATCTCACTTTGGAGAAAAGTAATGATGGAACCTTGAGTCAAATTTTTGGATGCACATTTTGGATACAGAGTTTTTTAGTTGTCAGGAGCTGTGATTTTTGTTCACATCTATCTTAAGTACAAATCACAGAAACAAAGTTGTTTCTTAGGTTGCAATGCCTAGAAGCACCAAGAGATAAATGCAGAGAAATAGCTCAGATTGTTTGAAATAAAACATTTAGAAGTTTGATTTTTTTCTTCTTTCTCTTTATATATTATAAATCATGAAAAGGACTGTCAAGCAGCATTTTCCAACATATCTTTGACTTTGGAAAAAAGAGTTAATGCAGGATAGGATGTATTTGCATATATAGATTATACTTGCAATATACTAACACTTTTCTCCCCCAGAATTGTGGCTTAGGAGGAAAATTATTAGGAAATATTCATTTTTTAAAGAAATGAAAGCTATTTTTAATCTCATTTCTGTTGTTTGAATGTAGCTTGATATTATGCAATTCTTTAAAAAAAAACTAATAAAATTATATAAGAAGACTGATATTTTTAATTTAAACCTCATCTCCTTATAAACTGTTCTAATACAGATACCTAGGAACTATGAACAGCATTTCCTTAGATGTTGCTTTCATATATTTGAAGGTTCCTGCATGTGAAAATACTAGTAAATAATTTAATGTTTATTATTAATAAGAAAATTTGGAGGATTCTTGCCTAATTTGGTAGACAGATCTCATAGGTATTACCATACTGCCCTCTGGAGTACCGTGACAAAACATGCATATGATAAAAGTTTTATAGGAGTCTGCTGTTCCTGTATGCTTCCAGGATAATTATCACTGGAACAAGTAAAGCTTTGGCTAAGCTCTTCAACAGGGAGAATGAATATATAGTTTCACTTCACTTAGTCCAGAAGTTTCTGGGCATATACCATCTTTTCACTAAATAGGCCTTACTACATAGGCCGTTATCCCTGGCTAGACCCGATGTGCCTGTCTGATTAAAGCATAAGTGATTATTTTAATACCATCTCACTGGTTGTTTTGACATTCTTTAGTGTGGTTTTTAATATTGGGTTTAAAAGCAGCAGCTTGAGGTTTCTCAGTAAAACTGAATTTTGTTGTCCAGAGATGCAAGACTGATGTCAGACTGTCTCATCTGATCCGGCTTTTGTGGCTCTTTCCCATGTAACCTAAGCCTCGGAAATCCGGGAGCTGTACCCTGAGAAAGTAGTTGATCAGTGCTAGACATCAAATATGACAACAAAACACATCATTTTTTCTCAGCAGCTCCAAAAATCCTGAGACATTTGGAAGCCATATGCATCTCTTACTTTCTGAATTAATTCATCTTTTTCCAAGCTTTGTCTTGTGGAAAAATTATAATTTCCCCTTCACTCCGCCCTCTTTCCTCTCCCCTACCCCAATTACTTTTATTCCATATAAAATGAAACCAAATGTCAGGAATTTTTGTTATCTTTCTGTTTTGAAACCAGAAAAAAATGCAGAGTTTTGGCAAGTTCGGGCTGCTTTAAAATCTTTTTAGAATTCTTACACTTAATATAGATATTTACCATAAAGATTCCCAGCTATAGATTGCATATAGCTGGAAGTATGGCCCCAGGTATGAAGTACAGCAAAGCAATCCTTTATCCTATTCCTGCAAATCAAACAGACTTCAAAATGTACATAATTTATGTGCATTTCTGGGTCCTTTCTCTGCTACCACAATAGGAAGCACTGTACAAATTAAGAGCAAAGGTTGTTATCTTCAAAGGTACTTTTAAGGACTTTACAACACATGCAAATAGCTAATTAAACTGTTAAAATTCCTTAAATATTTTGAACATTTTTGCTTTGGAAGTCCACAGGAATTAGGTACCTTATTTCTTTAGGCCTGTCTGTAATGTAACAAGGTGCCTTTCTTCATCTTTAGGTGCCTAAAGACTTCTGAAAAACTGCTTTTCTCAAAGTCAAGAGTTTAAGGTTAGAAATAAAATGTAAACTCTAATTGTTAAGAGGTTCAGATCACACACAGACTATGTCATAAAAAGTGAAAATAACAGCAGTCTGCAACACGGTATTGTGGGCACAAGTAAACAATGCATTTCAGTATAACTAAGTAAAACATTATGTATATAGGAAAACCTACTTGTCAAAAAGATTTCAGAATCCTGGTGAAGGCACAACAGAACATGAGTTTCCTCTAGAATCTGTTGGCCAACAGAATTAATGCAAACCCTGTGTTTAGGAAAGGGAAAGGTTGCGTAAAAGTTGAGGGATTATATTGTCTTTGTATTTGGCACTGATGATACAACTTTTGAATTTTCTGCCAGATTCAGGCGCCATACATCTTAAAAACTGCTGAGAATCTGGACAGACTTGTGTAAGAGCCACAGGAATGATTAAAAAGATTACTAAAAGCTCCTTTTGCTTGTAGGAATGATGCAGTGTTTGTGCATTTGTGTTGAATTCCTTTGCAGGTTCTTTTGTCGCTTGACGCCAAATTGATCCCTACAAGACTTGGTAACTACTAAACTTAGGGGCTCTGTGGGTAAAACAGAGGGGTCCCCAAGATAGCTAGAGTGGCAGAGACACCAGGGAATTAAGCTGAGAGGGAATGATGAAAGGTACTAATTAGCTAAGACTGACTCTGATTAAAGGAGCAAAACTTGGCAAAGGGGCATTCCCAAACGAAGACGAAATTCAATTTGAAGTCTCACAGGAGTGTGGGGGAAAAGAGAAATATGGTTAGATAAAGATTTGTTTTTTTCAAAGGACAGCATAACGTCTCACAAGTATTAAATTAAACTGTTAATTACTTCACAGTTATATTGTATAAGCAGCACTGTAACTGCAGATGGCTCAAACAGAGGATCAGAATGTCCCTTGAACATTGTAGCTGTTTGGATTTGGATTAGAATTTTATTACTGGAATCCTGCTTGAATAGCAGCTCATTTGATAAATGAGTAATGTTCAGGTTTTTGGTGGTTCAACCTAATGCATATGGGGAAAAGGGAAGGCACATGTACCCTGTGGTTTAAGTGCTAAGAAGACAATATTGTCTCCGTTACTGTGGAGTACATCCCAGTAGCAACTCCATATGATTTTTTAGAAGGTTTAAGATTCTAACTCCCTCTGGCAGTTTTGGAAATACCGCCTTGTATTAATAGCCTCTAATGATGGAAGGTTTAATATTACTAAATAATTCTTTGGGGAATATACACCCCATACAAGTGAAGACTACTTTGTGTGCATACGGACTGCATAGTAAAAAGAAACTTATTACTGTGTCCTAACTTCTTTTGAGAAAAGATAACATCAGCAAATAAATCCATAATATTCTGGTAAATATTTTTAAAGAGGATCTAAGAGCAGACCAGAGCACAAAGGTAGCTTTACTAGCAGCTTCTACTAACATTAAATACACACACACACACGCACACACACACACACACACACATATATGTGTGTATATATATATATATATATATACACACACACACACACACACACATATATCTTCCAAGACAAAATATACGGCTTCATATAATCTGCTAAAGAGAAAAGTAAATATTTTGCAACCGCAAATGAAGTCAAAGCATAACGTTGTGGTGAGACTTAAGAGGAGTTAACAGACCAAAATGTCTCATTATTTCACGAATTATAGCAGCATGAAAAAATACTCCTTTAGTTTCAGGATACTTAGGTATGTTTTATGAAATAAAAATATGTGGTTAAACAAAGCACAGTTTCAGCTACAGCTCCGGAAGCTGGCTTAACTCAGTATGATAGGCGGGTAGGCTGCAGTGCGAATGACACTGAGTCTGCACTCCAGGTACAAGAAATGCATTTTTTTTCACCACAGCTGGCACACTGACAAAGCTTCATGCACAGTGTAATCTTATGCCCAAATGAAGGAGCCAGGCTCCCTCAGGCACGATGATACAGTTTAATGCTGTGGGTTTTTACTGCTAATGGTATGGATTAAAACATCAAGGATAAAATGCGTTTGGTGGCCTGGTTTGCAGTGGATGCTGCGGGCCAAGCTCTACCCTCAGTTACACCCTGCAGCTCCCCTGAAGTCCATAGTGGAGCCAAGTGTAACTGAGGGAAGAATTCGGCTGTGCAAATATGCCCATGGTTACCAAGCCAACTGGCACCAATTGCAAGGGAATAATAGAAGTGTTGAGGGCAAGAACTAAGGAGCCTTCGCAGGGCGGTCTGGAGATCTGCACAGTGCTTGCCTACAGACTGTCTGGTCTCCTGAATTCAAAGCTATTAGTTTTTCCTAGTTGCTCAAACTTACCGCATACAAAAAAAGCCTTTCATTATGAACACTAAAAGATGCCCACTGTCTGGGGCTCCTACAGTCTCCTAGTGCATTGTATTTGCAGTCTTTTGTTTGTGACAGATGTAACCTTAAAGTTTCATGGGGCAGAGAGCAGATTTGAATCCATTTCACATTTTTAAAACACTGAACCATTAGTGTTATTAACAAAAGAACAGCTGATTAGCTTTTAGGCTGCTTATTACACACAGACAAACTCATTTTCTTGCAGCACAGCTAGTTAGGCACTTTATTTAGTGCTTCATGTTGCACAAACAGGGATGTAGGCTTACCAGCTCATACAGTGACTCCCATCTAAGGAAGATAAAAGAGATTGTTTTCATTTCACAGATGAGGAACCAAGATTTTAAAATATTTGTCAGAAGTCTTGTCAGAAGAAAGGAACTGAAACCCTGGTATCCTTAATAGTAATGCCTTCATATATTAGCTGTTAAGGTTTGCTAGTGCTACAGTAGCTGTTCGCAGCTTTGATGAAATCCGGGAGCTTTAATATTTCAATACAGAAGACTTCTTGACACTGAAGAACCTTGAGTTCCTGTTTTTAAAATGGAAAACAAATCGTAACAATCTTCTTATGGGAAAAGTGGATTCTTTGAACTCCAGCTCATATAGAATTAGAAGTAACTATCTGAAAAGTGTAAGCTTTTCTATTCACCAGAATAGATTTAAAATCCCCTGGCAGCCATTTCTATTCAGTTTGATGGACAGAAAACAATAAATACATAATGGAATATCAGATGGACTGAACTAAGAGGGTCCTACTGTTGCGGGCAAAGGGAAGTCATTGGGTGAACAGGGAGGGAACTAAAAACAGCTCTCATAAATGTACAAACCATAAACCCATGTTGATGCCAAGAATGAGGTTCTTGATGAATATAGTGACAAGAAATTCCCTGTTTGTCTTACAAGGACATTATGAACTGAAACTGCTGACAGAAAAGTCACGTGTACAATTTCATACACTGCTAAGAAAAGAAAAGTAAACAATGAAGGAGGGAAGGATACCACTGTCTAAATCACCAGTGGGACCTAGCCTGAATTGAAATGGGATGGCAAGTGGAGAAGAATTAAGGCAGAAAGACTTGAAAGACAGAGTAGCTTCATTTAACCATGGAATATTCTCTTCTAAACTTCCTTAGATGACTTGAGCAAGTGCCCAGGAATGGGAACAACAGAGAAAAAAAGGCAGTTCAGTGATACCACATTACTCTGTTTAAGCTTTTATGCCAGCCAGTTCACCTCAGTTGAGGATTTTGTTGTGTAACTTAAACAGAAAGACAGAAGGAAGACCACTATAGGCAAGATTACTAGCTTCAGTTTGGGAAAGCTACAGAGTTTCTTATGTAAAGAAAACTGCTCCTTCATAATGATTCTCTACTTCATCTGTTTTCATGAAGTTTGAATTTGTCAAATGTGCTTGTTAACTTTTCACTGTTTTAGGTAGTGCTAAACACATTCTTAGCCTTAAACAAATATAATAGTATTGTTGTTCTGGGATACCAGCAATATCAGCAATAATTCCTTTAGTATGTATGTATGTTTTACAGGTGGAAATGTCAGACTTTTATCAAGCAAACTGCATCAGAGAAGCAATTTCTAATTTTGGATATAGAAATTGATGCTCTTTTTTTTGATTGATGCTTACTTTGTTTTGAAAATCTCTTTAGACAGACAAATTATTAAAAAGAATTGGATGAAATATCAGCACCTGAAACAGGTTAGAATTCAGTTCACTCCTTTCCATCCTTCCCATTACACATGCATTATGATTGCAGAGGTCTAAAATACTTCAAATCAAGCAAGCAAATACAAGAATAAATACATAGTGAAACATTACATCTTTCTTAAGGCATTTTTTTTCTGTGTTTCTGTAACTAAGAAATCCATAATCACTGTAATCATCTCTTTAATGCTAAGCATGCAGAACCTTCCACTTTCTCTGGGACAAATTCAGAATAATCTTCCCTGCAAGAACAGATTTCTTCCACCTCCACCAGTTTTACACAAAGTCTGCAATTCCTGACAATTAGTGCAATTAGTTTGCAATGATATAAAAAGAATTTGCACTTGTGTGGTATTGACCATTCTAAAAGAGATCAAAGGGGCACTTCAGACACAATGTACAAAGACCAAACGCATACTCTTATAATGCAGTCATTTCTGGAGGAGAATATAGAAGCAATTATCTACAAGAAACAATTTGCATTAATATTTAGAAGGTGAAGCAAGAAATTATTCAACAATTAAAATCTGAAGGGAATGCTGAGTGGGAAGAATATTATTACTTAAGTGAGAATTAGGCCCCAAGATTTACAAATCTAGTTTGGCTTATCTAAAGTATTTTCTTTCCAGTGACACAGAACCACAAACAGATCAAGAAAGCATAGGCTCAAAAGTGAAGGAGCGATGCCTACAGTGTCTCAGACTTTGCTTCGCTGTCTTCTAGGCAGCTGTTGTACAGCCGTTGAAAGATGATACCCAAAGGTAGGAAGGCAGAGACACAAGGTGCTCAGTTGTAAAATGAGTCCATTCTAATTTTACTAAATGATCCTATTCCTTTATATGGATGAATGTCATTTACTGAGTGATTTTTCATTGAAGAAATCACTTTCTAATTATATTTTCTCTGGAGAGAGATCCATCTTCAATTATCTTTTCAGATTTTCATTGAAAAAGAAAATTATCTTTCAATAAAAAAGGAGAGGATAGAAATGAAAACTACCTTTAAGAAACTTTCCTTTTTTTCCACAGGAAGGGGGTATAGAAGGGAAATACCCTATTTAAAAGTATGGAAACAATCTGTTCCTTCCCCATTGTCCTGTTAAAAATGGAGAAGGGCAGTTCTCATTCTCAAAATGAAAATTGACATTTTTGAGAGCTATGTTTATAGTGATAATTTCCATGTTACTGCACAAAATGAAGGAGAAAGTGTCAGCTGGCTTACATTGTCTGAACTACATGGGAGTCGGAGGAGGTAATACTGTTTTACACCAACTCCAGGACTGACTTAAAGACTGTAAGGTTATCTTATTTTCAATCACTCTAGCTGCTTCAATTCTCATCAGGATGATGTTTTAGAATCTTAGTGCTGAGCAGTCCCCAATTTCATGGCTCTCTGCATCTGTTATTGTGTAGAGGCTAGGAGTCTGTACAAATTACTAGAAATGGCATGGGATGGAGAGAGGGAGAATATTCATTCTTTCTGTGTCTGTTTTTTATATGGTACTGTATGCCACTGTAAGAGAGACAAAGTAACACAAAGACCGGGTCACTCATAAAAGACTCATAAAAGTCTGTGTGGAGAGGCAGCCATTTGGTAGGCATTAAAACAAAAATCAAACAAAACTGCCTTTGTCCCCAGCACAGATTATGAGACAACTGCCCAGCTTTTCTGTGACCAGTGAGTATGCCCTTATTTAATATTCCTTTTGCAGAATTGGCGGAGAAGCAGCATAAAAATGAATACCCCCACACCACCACTGAAACAGAAGACTCAGCCATATGATTTGCATACAGAAAACATGTTGCCTATAGCTCTTAAGCTTCCTGACAGCCTGGATATATGTTGCGTGTAGGAGCATTTGTGCCCACAAATGGGCATGGGTAGATGTGAAAATGGAAATATAAAGCATGTTGTGCTTGAGAAGGCTGGATATGAAATACCAGTTAACCTCCTGCAGTCATTCAGGGGAGAAGAGTAGCAGAGATCTAGAGGAAAATCAGCATCCCTTAACAGCAGTTTGGAAGATGGGCAAGGACATAATGTATCAGTACAGCCCCTCAAGCGTATGTCCTAAAATTCTAACGACATGCTAGCAAGTTAATATGTGGATGGATTCTTTTGTATCTGAATTTTAAGTCATTTAATCATCATTCTAAAGGTGCTTTGGATTTCATACCGCCAGACATTCTTACATTGGTATGGTTTTAAGGGTTGATTTAAAACATCCTTTTCTGCCAATGAAAGCATGAACACTGGATGTTTTACTCAAACAAGAAAAGTGTTATTTTCCTTAAAATCACTTGATAAGAAGCATAGAAGAATAGAAAAACCCAGAGAATGGAATCTTCCATTATAAATCATGCTGAACATAATAGAACTGCTAGTAAGTGCAGCAGACACTGTGGTATACTTACTAGAATCTACTCTTGGTAAAAATATAATATGTTAATAAGCTGCTGTGAAGAAGCCAGTTCTGCATGTACTATAAAAAACTAAGCTGTAATCGGTTTCCCATGCAAAACGTTCTTCCTGACAGATAGAACTCAGGAAATATTTTAAATCCACAGACTGCTCACAAGAGATCTGATCTGGTCTGAGAGAAATTCATTACACCATACATAATACATACATACATTTGGTGATGTGGATGATTCGCTTTAAAGTATGCCATTTATTCCAATGCATTTAGTTGAGCAGCAGGAAAAGACAAAACATTTTTGACAAATTTCAGTAATTTTCTGACTGTTGAATTTACTTACAGTGATGGTGAGTTTACTGAGTTGCTGCTGGATTTTTTCTGCAAAGGACACCTTGATATGCTTCGTTCGTCTGGAAYATCTGAAATAAATAACAAGGAACGGATGGAATTTTCAAGAGAAAAAGAAAATAATAAAACGCCCACCATAAAAACTAATTCTCTATAAATAATCTCAACCAGGAAAACATTTACCCCTGAGACAATCCAAGACTGCCTTTTTAGTAGCTCTTTCCCTTGTGACAAGAGCAAACTTTCCCATGCCACAAATCATTCCCGTCTATCACTTTGATATAATCTGAAGGAAGGCCATCCTACCATCATAATGCTCCCCATTTTTTCAGACTAGATAGGGACATATTTGAATATTTGGCCGGTAGGACTTACTGAACTTGCAACCATTAATTATGATCCTGCTGGCTGCTTTTTCATATGTTAGATCAGCAGTTTCATTTTTTGTAGTTAGGTCCTTGCTCAATTTTCTTCTCAAGCTTAATCCATTTATGCTGGTGTCTTCGTTTGGATAAGCTTTTCCAGTTATTGTTGGGCTGCCTCATTTATATGAATAGAAGAGAGATGTTGGTCTTTGCAAAAAGGAAGCAGAAAAAGGTCCCATGGATCAGTATAGTAGTGCTGTTTCTTCAGGAGTTAAGGAGTTGTTTCCTGTTTCCTTGCTTGAATAGCCTTTCCTTTAATCTTGCAAAGTAGCCTGTCTCAGTCTCTTCTATCTAGAAGCTGATTTTAACTAAGTCTGACTGGTGAAGAGAGCTATTTCCTACATGCTTCAACAGCCTTTCTTTTTGTATCATACCCATCATTAAGGTCATGGAACAAAAGCAATTCCAGGTCCATCATTAACTGCTCCCAGCATTTCTACTTCTGTTACTCGGCTTCTTGTTCCGTTGCTGTGGTTGCAACGATAGGAAATTGTTTGACTTGAAAGGAATACTCCTCTATTAATGCAAATCAAGCCTGTTTTGATTGTAACTTAGGAAAAGCAAATAGTTTCTCTTCAGTAGGAAATAACTACATTTGCCATTGTTTTCATGTTATGTACATTGCAAAGAAAATAACTAGCTAATGACAGGTTTTTAGGTGCTTTTTTCACTCTTTTGTACCCTGTGGGTGAATGTATTGTTTGCAAAGCCAGGAGATTTGTAAGCCTGGTTTGAGTTACTGACTGTGTGGGCTTGTGCTGCACCAGGAATTCCAGTAATAAAGCTCATTCCTATCCTGTGTTATTGGTTGTCCATCTTGGGCAGATGCTAAAAGGAACGAACTGATGCTGATCCTAGGAGGTGGTATGCATTGTCTCAGAACTGAGTCTGAGAGGTGAACTGAATGTACTTAGATGAGGGAGGAAACAGAAAAATGGGGAAGGAACCAAACTTGCAAGCCTTTGTACAAGGGAATGATTTATAGATACATTTTTGCTATATCCTATGATGATTAAAGGGAGAGGTAATCTTTAGCCCATGGAATCATTGTAGCAGTGAGGATGACTTTCAGGCTAAATGGTAAAGCTACAGCTTTGGCTGTTGGATAGGAGAAAAATTAAAGCATGCCCCAAACAGCTGGAACCTTCCCATTTTTACAAAGCATGCCACTGTGGGATTAGCTCTGTAGTGTTCTCACACGTAACAGTGCAAAATGACCTATAACATTCCACTGTTTCTGTTGTTGTATAAGGGAGGTAAAGGGTTACTCCAGTTCAGGGCACAAGGAAATGAGGAGGTGATCAGTAATCTGCTTCTTATAACACCAGAGGGCTATTGCAGATCTCACCAGCACTCCTACTAGGTATTTTTATTCATGAAACAAATGTTACAAATTTGACCTGGATCTTACTGTTTTTAGCATTCCATTCAATATAGGATGAATTGAAACTGAGGTGTATTTTTGCTAGATGTTATTGTAGAATTATTGCACATTGCAAAGTAGAAGTGGCTAATAATAAAAAAGGATTCTCTTTGAACTGTCATGAAAGAATCTCCATGGACTGCTTTTCTAAATGTTCTCATAGAAATTACTCTGAAGGATTACTCTTCTTGTAGTTGCAAACTGTGTAATTCTATTAACTAGCAAAGAATGACTTCTTGTAATGGACTTTCACCAAATGGAGAATGGTTGCCTAAATTATGTAAAACTTATTATACTAATAGGCTGTCACAAAATTCTAATGAAAATATGAATGACTGCACTTGGCAGCAGCTGGTGTGATATTTCATCTTTTGTCAATAAAAGAAAGAAATTTTACAACAACATGTTTCGATATATAATTTATTAAGCTACTTAGGCTCAGTGGAACAAATCCTGAAGATATTGTTCAGTTGCTTCAGTAAAAAGGGAGGTATAAATAAGAACTTACAGGTTTAATCCAGCACAGAGGGTTGAGAGAGAATGACATTTGCTTCATTTTTACTTTAGGCCATGTTTGAGAAAAAAATCTTTGAATGCTTTTAAAACTTTAATTTCAATCTAAACTTACAATTTACCTTTAGGGCCCAATCAGATGGCTATTGAAGTTAATAAAAGGTTTTTATAGATTTTAGTGGGTACTGAATGTAGCTTGTGCTTACCACTTACATCCAGTTTATCACCATGCTGTGAAATGTACTTTAAAAAAAAAAGAGTATGATTAGGTGCATTTTTCCAATATTGTCCAGACTCAGTAAATAATTATCTCAATCTTTCCAGTTCCTGAGCAGCATCTCTATTTGGAGAAGTAGTAATGAGTTTTAAATGAGAGAGATTCAGAAAAGACTTTTGGATGAGTTTGCTTCTCAAATACATTAACTCTGCATGGTTCATATTAGTCATAAGCCTGACCTGAAGTTCTCTTTGCACATTTTGACGCACTGGCCTGTAATTCAAATCAAGAACTTCATGGACTGTGATAAGTTTTGGATGAATTTTTTTAACTATTTCCACACTAATCTTTTTTTTCTTTCAATTTTCCTGCTACTGCACCAGCAACAATTACAATTGTCAATAAATACAACATACTCAGTGTTGACAGCAGAAGTTATTTTAGTCACACATCACCTAACAGTGGTCACAGTTAAAATAGGTTTTTCCTTTGGCAGCCTTTTCTTGTGGTTCAGCATCATTTCCTTCCAAGTATCTTATTAGCATCCAGAAGTTGGGCTCATAAAGCGAACAGCAAAACTTTATTTATATACTTTTCATTAGGAGTCAAAGGTCTAAATTTTGACCAAGAAATTGCCATAGTTTCAAATGTTGATAAATTCTTACCATAAGGTCTTAGGAAAACCTTGATGGGAAACCATCTGTAGGCTACCTGCGAGTTCTGGGGTTTTTTATTTAATAGTGTGAAAGACAGCCCCATCTAGGCTAGAGATTATTGGCTCACTGAGCCACTTCACTCTTCTAATGTTGCATCTGAAGCTAATAGTGGTCACTTAGACTTTCTCAGTATGGTTTCTCCCATGCCTCTTGTCTGATTTTGGAGCCTTTCCATTGTTACAACCTTATATTAGTCCATATAAAGAGAGGACAGATCCCAGGGCTAGACCAAAAGTCACCATGTCACTCAACTGTATCCTAAGCTTTATAGATCAACTGATAGGAGATGTAATCATTTTGTCTAATGCTCCCAGGTGCCATATTAAAATACTGTATTTCAGTTGTATGACAAAGGTTGAGTCTGCTTCATAGCACTAGATGGCAGTAACATATTACATTTTCCAGTGAAATCATTAAATCATTGTATCATTAGTCATCTGTGTTGGGAAATATAAATTAAGTGCAAAATAGAACCAGATTTTTTTCTGAATTTGTTTTGGTCTACAGTCTGAAGTTGATCTAAGCTGACCACAAAAAACATTTCTCATGCTGCATACAGCATACTTCCCTTCAAGGGAGAGCTAATTAAGCTTTTTATGCTTCTGCCAAGAAAACTGTAGATATTGCTAGTTCAGATACCAGCAAAATCAAACAGCTTTATGCATATCACATTTAGCCAAATCTTCCATCACGCAAATATAATTTCATTAAATTAGATAAATGTGATTAATGGCAATGGCATAGTGTGCAAAACTATATAGTTTCAGTTAGTCTTGCATGTAGATTTTCACCAGGTGTAAATTGACATAATTTTAAATGAGTCACTGTTCTTATTGTCCTAAACAGATGCGAAACAGTCTGTGAACTGTTAAACGCTTGTTTACAGAGGCTTCTGTTAGTAATGTGCTGATAGTAAGATGATGGGTGTGTTCACTTGAAAGATATAGAAGCTGTGATTTAAGGAATACCCAAGCCCTCTTATCAAAGATAGATTTTTATCTCTTGCTTTCACCAAAACACCTCTTGTTCATGGACCAAGGAGATTTTTTTGTCCTTCTCGGCTGAGGCAAAGATTTTGGCTAATAAGGGCTTATATAGGTAAACTTGCATGAACTATTCTGAGTGAAGGTTCACCCAAAGAAGGGTTTTAGAGCTGACCTTACCCTGTTTATTTCATGGTAAAGTTAAAGCCTCTTGCAGTGTTTGTAGTTACTAGACTATTGATCCAGGAAACCTGAGTTTCACTTCTTGCTCTGCTGGTGGCTCACTTTACCTTGTGTTCTTTGTCTTTAGAATGCAAATAATGACATTTAACTGTTTAGGAAAGCACTTTCAGATAAACTAATGAAAGTAGGCTTTAGTTATAATTACTATTGATTACTAAAAGTCATCTTCTCTCATTTCATTTCAGCCAGAATGAGAATTTCATCCTGTTCTTTGTACTTCTGCTTTACTCAGTGCTTCTTCAGTCATAACCAGTACTTGATGAACAGAACGAGTAAGTCACTTTGATTTTACAGTACTTCCTTTTTTCCTCCTGGCTTTTCACAAATAGAATCCTTACAGTGTAAATCTTCTTAGAGCCAGACTCTCATACGTTTTTAGCATGAAGTCTGTGGTGGCATATAATGTTATTCATGTATGTATTTGACAGAGAATAATCCAGATCTTTCCAGCCTCTGTTCTCCTCAAACTAAAATGTTAGTTCCAGAATCCTTCTCTTGAGCCAGCATTTATTCCTGGATGAGAACATGCTTCAGTCTGAGATGTTGGTAATATTATATGAATATTTTAGAGTTTCAGTAAGAAACCGTAAACTGTAAGAAACTTTAATGAGTGATATTTTAGATATTACTAAAATTCTTCTTGGTCTACATTTAAGATGCTAAGTTTTTATTTAATAAAATCTAGATGAAATGTCTGTACTCTGCTCTTCCTGCTCAGATTGGTTGGTATTTCACTCCATGAAAAATTTTGTGATGTCGAGATTACTCAGTATGAAATGTATTTATAACTGATTAAAATTTAAGAATCAGAACTTGTTTCAAAACGTTAATTCCAGCTCCTGTTGAAGATGACACTCTCACCATGCTGGTGTAGTTTCAGTTTTAACAGCATACGTAATGAAGCAAAGTAATATTTCTCCTAATGTGATACAGTTTATAATTGCTTTGGAGTGATCTCAGTAGTGGAAGAGGCTAGTCTGGGCTAGTGTCTCAGTTTAAAAACAGTTTTGCTGAAAGAGGCGTTTGGAATACTTGGAGAGTAAGGGGAGGGCATTATTCTGCACCAAGTCTGTCAGACACGACAGTAGAGTAGTCTTTGCCTAAAGCACACATTGATCTTCATTGCAGATTTTTATGATACCTTTCTATTGTAATTTGAAAAGAACTTGGGGCTCTGATCTGTATGTTAAAGAAGCCAAAGGGAAAAACTTCCTTTGAAGCTCAAGGCTGAGAGGGACTTTGCAGTGGGCTTTAAAGATTTAGGTATTTTTGTTAAACAGCTAGCTAAATAAATAACATAAAAATGATTGAATGTCAGTATCTTCTTATTTGGTTACAACAGATATAATTTCATATAATTTTTTATTATTTGTACTTACAAACTGCAAATTGGCTTTTGCAAATTAATTAAATGTATTCAGTGCTCTTTCACACTAAATATTGATCAGATAAAGCTTACTTTCATGGAATTTCTGTCATATTATGAAATATTTTCCCTGACAGTGAGAAAAAAAAAAAGACAAAACCCACTAACCATTTTCCAAGAATGCAAAATAGCACAGTGTTGTTTATTACACTGGTTAGCTCATTGCCATGTGTGATCAGCATGAGTGATCTACTTATGTTGCTAAAATTTTTATCCTATCTACAGAGCAAAGACGTGGCTGGCTGCAGTTAGTATCTGTCAATTCCCAGGAGGTAGGAAAAAACATTTTAATCTGTTTCACTTGCTGTAATGAAGATACTGTTAATGCCTTTATATACTGTGAAGCTAGAGACACAGTATCTTGACTTCTGATAGAATGGTGTTGCATTTACAGGTGCAGGCTTGAGTTAAATGAATTGTATTTACAAGCTACTGGAGGAAAAAAATTGTGGCCCAATTACAGTTCACTGTTACTGTTGTTTATTTCAAACAGCAAAAGCACCTGAACAGCCCAAATCAACTGATACATTTGCTTTTTCCCCACTTTTACTTTCTTTTTTTTTATCTGGCAGAAATAGAAGATTTATTACTATGAATAACATCCTCAAAGAGGAATAAAGCAAGTGTCATGACATTCAGAATGTCTTTTCCCAGTTTTTGTTCATCCCAATTCGATGTACATCACTAATGTGTGTCACTGGGGAATTTCCAGTTTCTTAAAACCATTAATCTTCCATGTAGTAATTAGTCCCATATAAAAGATGACATAAAAAGGAGCACACAAATATTCAGTGACCCTTATGGTGACATAGTAAATCAGTAATAGAATTGAGTAAGTAATTCCATTCCCCCCTGCTGAATTTAAAGGCTAGATTTCTAACTCTAAATGAGATTTGCAAAAATTTTTTAACTTTTATTCTATCCAGCAATATCGTCTTAAAGATTTGTCTCTAAAACTCCAGATACTTCAAAAGAGTCCTGTCATTAAATGCCTACCACCTAAGCAGATTTATTTTGGGCCTTAGTTCTAATAAACCAGTTGAATTATTAAAAAAAATCTTTTGATCACAATAAATTATATGCAAATTCCTCATATGTATATTATAACCTGCATCTGCAAATGAAGGCAGCAGCAGCAGCCAATTGTGGATGCAGAATTGGGGATTTCTGCATATGGTTAATTTGTTTTAGAATGGGCCTGTTACTTTGCAGGAAGCATGGAAAATGCTTTTACTTCTAGATGCAAATATGATTTGAAACTGCTTAATGATCTGATGTACAATACAGCATGAGATTGCAAAGTAGAGTGCTCAATAGGGAGAGAAAATATTTTAGGATATTGCCTTTTGCAGTGCTCCAGTAAAAATTCATACTGTCTAATAGCTTATTTGTCATCAAGAGTAGTTTTGTAGAAAGGGAACAAAATATCTGTAAAACTTTCAAGGAAGGTTTCCTGTCATTGTGCACAACTTGTGTGAGAGGTTTCACAGACATAATTTTACAAAGCAAGAAATAAACACTCTTGTTAAATTCAGAGAAAAATGACTCCTATCTGCCTGCTTTCTTCTCAGTGATAACACAGTCTTAATTTTTCTATTTTCTAGGAATTCTATTTTATATTATAACCACTAGATGTCACTAGAAAAATTAATAACCTCTCACCGGCTCTGTTTAAATAAGTGATAAAATCAAAAATATTTAAAATTACAATTTGCTCAGTCTGAGAGAATAAATTATCTTTATAGTCAAGAGGGGATGACTGGAAACATATCTCCTGAGGAGAATTTATTTGTAGGTTATTCCCCTTTCTTTCGTTATCAGTGATTTGCTTCAGCAGGGAAGGATGCCATCTTTTGTAATCTATGCTATGCAGGTTGAAAAATGATTTGGAAAATGTGACAAGTTTCTAAGCACTGTTCACTCCTTTGCCTTGTGGGACTGGCTTAGAATTAACCCTGATGACTGGTCTTAGGAAACAGCTAGTGGAAGAAAGAAATCAATCAAATTTATCATTTGCTTAAAGGAAAAGAAAACCTATTTGATGAATTTGGGGAGGCAAGGAAGAAATATTTTATATGCACTTGATCTAAGCAGTTTTGAAGAATAATAAAAAAATTACCAGGTAGACGTTTAAAAGACTAAATGATGTTTCACCCACTGTGTTTTTATTAGTAGTAAATAAAAGCATGAAATTGAGTGCTTCCTTGTTCCCATGGTGACTAGGAAAAATTCATAAGACAAAAAGAATGACTTTCTTTTGTCACCCTGGAGGTGAACAGGAGCTGAAAAAAGACTGGGCAGGTGGAAGACAAAGCAAAACTCCCACTGATTTAATATAGGACTTCTCCCCATGTGAAGTCAGCAGGCAGTTGCAGACTGGAATTAATACATCTAAGAACAAGAGCTTAGCATTTTGGTGAGTTTCATGATTTTGAGGAGACTTAGAACTTCCAGTTGCTGCATCTTAGTAGTTAGTTGTTTTTCAAGCATATTTCCAATCTTCATATTTAAGTAAGCTTGAAAACAAGTATTTTAAAATATCGCATACCGGATGATAGAAATATCTGTTTTGCATGCATGCGTGCATGTGTGTGTGTGTAAGGAGGGTGTCAATAAGATTTTGAAGGTAATTTACTGAGGTTTCTGATTCATTGAGATCAGTGAAACTTCAGGGTCAAATTTCTGTATAATCTCTACACTAGAATTTACCTCTGTGTATTTGAGTGTTTGGATTCGCATGTAGACCTGAATGAGGGTCATTCCTAGGAACTGATACTCCCAACTTGCTTCAGGCACATAATAGATCAGTGCTTTCTTTAATGACTACTTCATCTTTTTTTCACAGACAAAAGTATGATGGCTATATTTTTGCTTCTAAAGAGCATCAGTTAGCAAAGTCCTCTTTTTTTTAACCAAATCACTTTTTAAAAAAAAAAATTTCTGGTCTTTTTCCAATCCCTGGTGAAACATCAGGAAAATATCAGGAAAAAGGAAACCAAATGCTGAGGTGACTTCTCAGATAAAAAAATTATACTGTGTCCACATTGCTTCTATTTCCCCAAATCCCTGATGTTGTACTCTGCACAGACCAGTAAGCAGTGTGTGCCCAGTGGTGCCCTTGTTTGTTATACTGTACTTGTGACCCTTTCCCAATGCTTTGATATGCCTTCCTGGTTCTACTGTGTTCAGGTACCCAGTTTCCTGTAGTCTTTCCTCACTGTTAAGCTCTATTTACTGCCCTTTCCAGGTGCTGCTTTGCCCTCATTTACTTCACATGCATGCCTTTCTGTGCGTGGGTATTTTTGTTTTCCTTCCCTTCTACCGCATTTCAGACTCAGTAATTCTGTACTTGCAGCCTCTGCCAGTTGCCTCACCAGACTGAGTATGCAAGGTCATTCTGTAAGATAATGGGGCTGCCAATTTAGAAATAGCATCCACTGGATCAGAACACCTTGGCTTTGTTTCTCAGCTTCCTCAAGTAATCAGTACTTGCTGTCTTAAGCCCATTAATTAAAGATCTTATTTCTTGTGCAGATATGGTTAGCTCTATTGATAACTCTACTAAAACAAGAGTTAAGATAATCATTAATATATTTATTTCCATGCCGCAAGGCCCCTTGGGTTTTTCCAGCTACAGCCTTCCAATACAAATGGAGCAAAACAAGTATTAGAGGTACTGTGGTGGATTGGGTTGCCTTACTTTGAGATTGCTGGCTTTGAGGTGGGAGTTTAGTTTCCTACTAGACGTTACCATAAACAGGTTAAGAGATTAGTACTTTTGTTCCCAGACTGTGATGCCCTGTACGATGATTCTTCACAGCATAGACGGAATTGATCCACGTCATGGAGGTAGAGAGGTGGGATTCTTCTAATTACTGTGTTGAGAGAGAAGTAATGCTGCTGAAGCTAAGCCAACACGAAGTTCTCAAACAGTGTGTGGGAGTGGATCTCCACTGCTATTTGTGCCATATAGATGTGAGGAAAGGAGAGAGGTTTGTTTCTGAAGATTTAAGACTTTTCCTTTTTTTTGCCCTGAGTAGTGGTTGCTTTTCAGCAGTGGAAAAGGCTGTTGGTAGTTGAAAGATGTTTCACCAAAGAGAAGTAAAAATACTGTTTTCCGCATTTTCCATGACTGTATGAGCTTGTCCCAGTTTTCCCCCAAAGCCAGAAGATTTCTTTTCCGCCCTGCTATTGATATCTATGCATCTTTCTCTAGCTCTTCGGCCATTTTATTTTTAATAATAAATGGAAAAGTGGGAGGAAAATGAGGTGGGGAAATGCTTAAATGTTTTGTATTTGCATTTGAAGCTAATCCAATAAATATTCTGTTCAGTGTGGTTTAAATATAGAGTGGAAAATTTGAATTTACTCCATTGCTTATTTGTGCACTTCGCATGTTACAGACCTCATTAGCAACTGAAAAAGCTTTTTGTTCATGGGACAATGGAGGTGTTGTAGACAAAAACACAACCTTGTTGGGTAAACAGCAACTGACAGAGAGAAATCACAAGTGGAAGGTTCAATATTTGTCCTTTTAACCCACCTAAAAGCATGTGACATTAGAATAGCCTTCCACAGTATTTGCAACTTCCTCTAATGTCCCCAGTGAGCCAGATGAGCTTTGTGGATGCTTGCTTCACTACCAAAAATAGACTGCATTATCCAAGCTAGCTGATGTTTCATTCATTTGCTCTCTCTGCTGTGGAAACTAATGAAGGCATGTTAGTGATATTGACATTCTGGAGGTTAAAACAAGAACCTTGTTTGTTTTCCTCCTGATTTGCTACTGTAGGCAATGAACTTAATCTTACTACCAAACTGAGTACTGTGCATTTGTACTGTACTGTATTGTATATTGTACTGTAATTCATACTGTGCACAAATTGGAGACAGTCCCGTGCAAGGCAAAGGTGGAGCAACGCAGAATTTTTTTTTATCTTGCAAGATATTTGGAGAAAACAGGAAACTGCAAATTTGAAGGTATTTTATCTAGTGAAGAGTGCTATCGGAGCTTGGTATTTCCTTTAGTGAAACAGTGCTAAACTAATACAGGTTTGCAGTGTTAAAAGTTAGAAGACAGTACTTACTGGGACTCTAGCAAACATTTTTGTTCTTTGATTAATTGCATAGCAAGCTAAAAATGTCACAATTTCAAGATATGTCGGTGCTTAATGAAAAAAGGGGCAAACATACCTGAAAATTTGTCATGTTTTTTGAGAGGCAATCTGATGAAAACTTTATCATAAAATAGTGTGGCAGTACGTATACTTTATCACACAATTTTAAAGAAAAACTTATTTCATGGTTTTCATTGCTTCACACTGACCAGTTTTATTTCATGTTCAGTACTGTATTTTCTCAGCCCAGTTTGGATTTTTTTCCCTGATTTCTCTTAGTCTCACAGATACTAGTTCCAAAAGTTATATTTCTTAATCCCACATAAATCCAGATACATAGATTCACATCCATATTTTGGGAATGAAAATGCATCCAGACATTTTTATAATACAGTAAACTGCCCTGGAAGTCACAGACATTGGCATAATAGGTGGGTGGAAGAAGATCCTTGAGAATAATGTTTGTGCTTTGCTCTCCAGAGCAGGAAGCATGGTCAGGTCATGGGCTCATAGCAAATGTTGACACAATATTGAAGGGGGAAGGGAAAGATAAAGGCATGTGAGAGTAAAAGACATTGTATTCATCAGTTAGCATTGATTGGAAATATCCGCCAACTGCACCAGGTTGAGAAAAAGTCCACTATGGAATCAATACAAAGATGATTTCTTAATCTGTCACTAAATACTGAATTAGGCTGGTAATGAGAACCAGGTCTGGTGAAGAGTGTGCTTACTAACATTAATATGCCTTTAATATTAATTTAATTTTACTTAAATATGATTGAATATCTATTCCAGTCTGACAAAAAGAGAGTCTCACCATGGACAAGGCTGTAATTTTGTAAGTGCTATTTGGCTCAGTATGTTATCTCTAAAAATATTGTGCCATGATGGTTAAGGTAAAACTAGAGGATCTTTGTGGAATGCTTAGGTATTCTAACTCTGCATTTCATCATCTCCCTTTTATTTTATCTCCACCTCCGTCTTTCCCAGCTTTAACCTTTCAAATAGAATGCACAGCTGCTGAATGCAACAGGAAATGAACAATAACAACTGGCAGCAGTAACCTGTTTCTAAGTGTGCAGCACAGGCCTGAGTTAGTCTGTCATTGCTGTCCTTCTCCAAAAGTAGTCATATTTTCACTCTATAGTGTATTTATATTAAGCTTTATTAGCAAAAATTCAGAAAGTCTGCTTTCATTTTATTTAAATTTCCCAAATATCTCACCAAATTCCAACCAGAAAATAATTGTAGCTAAATAATAAATTAAAACAATAATGCAAGCCTACAACTACATCTTGTCAAAAATGTGTATGTACCTGTTTCTAATGCAGATCTCCATTAGAGGACTTTCATGTACTTGTACATATCATTGTATATCATAGGAATTTAGGTTATTCAAGTTGGTCTGTTTAAATAACAGCATGTTGAAAGAAAATAATGCTGCCTTCTCAGAAGACTTCACATTGTAATCTCTGGACTTATTATTATTAAAAATCATAGAATAGTTCAGCTTGGAAGGGACATCTGGAGGGCATCTCATCATCTGGTCCAACCCTCAGCCCAATGCAGGACCAAATTCAAAGCTGACTCTAATTTCAAAGTCAGATAGTTTGCCTCGGGCCTTGTCCAGTTAAGTTTTGAGTATCTCCAAATATGGAGATTTCACAGTCTCTCTGAACAACTTGTTTCATGTTGATTACCATCATCATTGTGAAAAAAACCTTCCCTTATATTGTCATAAAATGTCCTGATACCTAGTCAAGATAAAAAAGATGAGTGCAAACCATTAGTTCTCTACTCAAGTCATGCTTTCAAAAGAAACTCATTGGCAAAGATACTCAGCATACAAAACTGCTACTCTGAAAGAGAAGGTGGGTTAAACACATGCCGGTGAAACACATACTTTGTGAAAGGGAAGGATTTATATGATGTGATGCTTGTAACTGAATTTGGTGGTCTGGCAGATATTTGTAGGCTGTCTTTGTTTGCTAAAAGAGCTCTAAAAGCACTCCTAGAATACTTGATTACTCTTATTCTATCTCTGACTTGTTCCAAATGTTTTTTAAAGTCCCTTTTCTAAATTCCCAGACACCTGTACCTCTCAGTGTAGTGAATTCATCAAGCTAATTATTCAGTGATAATGCTCCCTACTTCATGGTTCCTGGTACCATCCCTTTAATGTTATCAAGGGTCAGTTTATCCCCACCTTAAAAGAAAAAATCAGTGGAATGAAATGCACTCTCACACTCTGAGACAACAGACCCTTTTAGTATCAAAGTGATTTCTTGCTGAAGAATTGTTCTTATTGTTTGTTTTTATTAGAGCAGGTGAGCAGCATCATATGAGCCTTTCACAGGGTAAATGGGTTGGCCAGGCAGTTTTGGCTTTGTGGGATCATGCTCTTCACTCAAGTGTACTACCTCAATTACATGACTTCCATGCTGAGAAAATGCATTAAGTTTTAAAATGCACAGCAGCAGACTGGTCTTAATAAAAATGTTTAAACCCCACTCTTAAACTGTTACTCCATTGTGCAGCTGAATATGAAACATTCATTTACCGCCAATTACGCACAATTTCTGTTATGCTTAGGAAGATACATATTATATGCTAGATGTATTAGAGGCCCCACAACTCTGGAGGAAATAGGGAAGGGCTTAAGATCTTTCAAGATATGCACAGACAGAAATACAGTGAGCTTTGTAACTTAACAGCAGGCATCTATTGAAAGTATGTACAGCACATATGTAACCCTTAGGCTTATGCATTATAGAATCTCTTGGAAGAATGCCTACAATCCAAAACTTGCCATGTTAGGAACAATACAAATCTATTAAAATAATTCATTCTCAAGAGTTTCTCAGTAGATGAAGAGTAATAAGAAAAGTAAGTTTGTGGCAAAAACTGACTCTTCCAGTGTGACAAAGCCTAGAATAGAATCCATCTCTTCTACCTCCATGATCGAATAGGCCTTAGAAAAATCTAAAAATAAGCATGAATATCTAGCGAGGACAGAGAAAGGGTGAAAAGCAAACTCACTTAAATCTTAATGTTACAGATACTTGCACTTAAACTATGGGAACACCCTTCAGTTTAACTATCTGCACAGTTGTGACAGTCATTTTTTCTCAAGGTTACTGTTAATACCTGTGTTCAAGGCCCTTCAACATAACTGTTTATTATGACATGTTCCACTGAAACACTTATTTGCAGGATGCAGTTCTACTTTGGAATATAAGATTTCCAGTGGAGAGTTGCTACCATTTAAAATGTTCCTGTCTCACAGCAGGAGTCCAGGCTACTTTCATAATTCAGACTCCAGAAAAATTGTTTATGGTAAAGTTTCCAGAGAATATGGAATACTATACTAGGGAAAGAAGATGTTCTCTTCATATGTGCATATGTGTTCACATGTAATCCTAATTAATATGTTAGTTGAGAGTTGCAGAAAAGAATTAGTAGGATGCTTAAACACCACTTTAAATTACTTCTTTGGTCAGGATTCCTTCTAGGTCTGCAGTTACAAGCCAGAGTGCTTTTGTTATTACTGCAACAAAAATCATCTTGCTATACAGATTTGTTCTTGTTATTGAAGACAGCCTCTTAAGTGGTCTGCAAGCCCGGTAAACATCAACCATAGTGTCTGTATCTTTCAAAAGCATCAAAAATCAAATAAACGACTGAGGTGCTTGTAATTGGACTTAAATGTTTGTACATATTAACTCAGTGCAGTCGGTTAGAACTCAGTGCCTCCTCATTTAGCTTCTTCACATATTTTTGTGAAGAAAAAGACAGTACTTTGAAGTATGAAACTGAGTCTTGCTGTAAATTAACTTTGATTAACCTGAATGATGAGAACTGGGCCTGATTTACGGAGAGTAGATTAAGGCCAGAAAACAAAAGATTTGCCCGAGTTTCACTCAGTGATCTTCAGAAGGCATTTATCTTCAGTACAGTCCATCTAGATTTATAGTAACTTACCTCCTGTCATAAATCTTCACCTCTGTTTATGAAAGGAGGTTTTCAGTGTCTTTTAAGCATTAGGAGATGAGCGAAAAACACTGAAATGTTGTCTGAAGGTCTAATAGTCTCCTCTGATCAGAAGACTACAGTGGGGCAGTAAATTTATGAATTATCCTCCTGTCCAGAGAAAGGCAAATTTGTGCTCAGGAGGAGACTACCCTCAGCTAAGTGAAATTTAAACACCGTTAGATCCTCTATGAAAGTTTTTTTTATACATAGAAAACTAACATAATAGCAAAAGTGGGAAGACATAGCAAGGCTGTGATCAGATCGATCCTCTCAAAGATGGAAAGCTCTCCATCTCATTCAAGTGGTAAAGGAAAAAGGTGAACTCCATTATGGAACCTCCCAAAATTCCTTCCGGTAACGTGCCCAGACTGACTGGCAGACTCTTTCACTTGGTCTATGAATTCTAGCAAAAAACTTTGGAGAAAGGACTTATATATTACTGCACAGATAATCTCATCTTCCCATACAACTGCTTTAAGCTTTATAAACAGCACTGGTTTTCCATCTCAGACTAGAACATCTGGCTGTGTTATGCCAATAAGCAAATCCCCAGAGAGGGAGTAAAAGGGACATTTCCTCACATCTCTTTCATTTTGTACCTGCCTGCTAGGCTGCACTGATAGCAGAGGTCTATCCCCCTATCTTCCCACACTTTTCTGTTCCACTAAGTTATAAAACAGCCAATGATCTGCTTGAGAATTAGAGTATCAACCAGATGTTTCCTGAGCAAAGACAACTTGTGTTTCCCTTTGTACATCATCTTCTGAGGGGCAGTGCTACAGCAATTCCATATCTGACATCATTCACTATGTTGACTTTGGGTTACTGAGAATCTTTCTTTTACTTTACCATCCAACTCAAATACAGTAGCTTTACAGAGAGGTCACATGGAAAGAATGGACTTGAACAACTAATGTACGTGGAGGAATAGTTTATATTCACTTTGTTACAGCAAAGCCATTTGCTGGAGGGTCATGCAGTAATTGCTCTTTGGGTTTTGCCAGTTCTGTGAATAATCCTAAACAGAACCGAGTCTTCCTGCGAATAACAACATGCAAAAATGTTTTTGGAAGCATTGGCCTTTTAAAACAGAAGTTACACATGACAATAGATCCAAAACTCATTATGATGGATGGAAAGTCTGATTAAAGGCCTTTGGATCGGATGCCTGTCTGTTACTAGAGACTACAGCAGTTTTTTAGTTCTACTCGGCTAACAAGAAAACTTCATTAGTACCTACTAATCTGTAGGGTGAGAGTACTGGTCTGTTAATGGGGGTGGGATATATAAGATTAGAGGCTCAAACATCATCTGGTAGAAATGCTTCTTTCTTTTTCTTTAAACAGCCCTACAGTTCACAAGTAAACATTCTGAAGCACAAACTCTGAACGTCTTTTTCAGGCAACTGTATTTCTGATGCAAATAGAAAGCTAAATTTCAGATGCTACGTGAGCTAGCAGCACAGGAAGGGGTGAATCAACTTCTGTGCAACAGAACTCATAACGCACAGTGGCTTACAACTTACATAGCAAGATTTTTGTGCAAGGTATCTAGAAAAGTTCACATGATGCACAGGTAATTTACACAACAGCAGTATTTACCAGTCACAAATAAAGCTCTAAACTGCTTTATGAGCAAGTCTTTTGCATCCAAGACTGAATAATACCAACATTTTTTTCTGGTTATAAACTGATTTAGACAAGAAGCTACCACATGCAAGGCCACAATGGCTTTTTGTTACCTAGTAATATGAGATAAATGTGCAATGACATTTCATTCAGATTAAGTATGAATTACTACATCTATGTCACCATGAAAGCCAGTGGAGACCTAAACTTAACAGAAGATCTGATACTGCATTCGTCTCACATCATTGGTTAGTTGCTTGTGAAAAAGAGAAGAAATCTGCTTTCAGTAGCTTCTGTTCAATCAAGTGTGACCTTTAAGTTGGAAAGTTGAATACAGCAAAAAAAACTGCCTGTGCAGTAGCTTTTAATAAGGATACATGAGCAAATGCCACATATTATTATACACTGTTAAGTGTGATTTCTCTAGGAAATCCTSTTTTCAGCGAGACTGACAATGGAGCAATTTAGCCTCATTAGAGTGCTCAGTCTAATCATTTCAGCGCACTGCAAACAAACATATACAGTGTCTTGATGACAAATTTCTAGAAGAATGGCAAAGGTGCAATCATGAATCTATGAATACAAAATACTTTCACTCCTTCTCATGTAAGGTTGCTTTTATTAAACACCAAACAGAATGATGGAATGGTTGGAGGAAAGAAAACAAAAAACACCCCTCATACCTCTAGGTGATTCATCTCTGTGCACACRGCCAGCTTACTACCTACTCATTTCTTGTAAACTTTGCAACTCTTGAAGTTAAGGCAGATTTGCATTACAAAAAATCCATTACTTTGCATCATTATTCCAGGAAGATCCTTCCTCAACTAGTTCATCACTTTTCCAATTCTGTTATTTCAGGCTGAGAATAGTTTGTTTTGCTTTTCTGTCTTCTTTTGGAACAATCTACCTCGTTCCTCCTTTGCTCCAGGACATCACTTGTATCCATTCTATTGACCCAAAGTTACTTTGGTATTCCGTTGAAGGCTTATGGCATTTGAACTCCTAAATACCTAACACACTACTAAAAAAAAAATTTAGTTTTTGGAAACATTGCCAAAAATGAAAGGATATCTGTAATTTGAAGTTTGATATATTCAATTAAAACACCATCATACTCTTGGTATGACAAAACTGTAGTTTGTTTTAGGTATATATACAAGTAAAATTTTGGATCCAGCTGCAATAAGTGCATGGGTGCAAAAATTAAGGAAAATTAAGGAAAGTGATGGTTCAGAATTTTCTCTAGCTGTTTCTGTTCTTTACCTACTAGAAGAAATTTGTTTAACAGCTAAATTTAAAGTGGATTGAGAGTTGTAACACCATAATATTCAATTCAGTAATGGGCTCCAAAGCTAAGATATTTGGAAAATGGATGATCTACAGGTAGCAACATCCTCAGTACACAGGGAATTCTACTTAATTCTCATGAATCCAAGTTATTCTTCCAAAAGGCTTTAAAAATGAAGCAGCACATGATGTCAGCCTGTCAYATTTGTGACCTGCCCAGCAGGGCCAGCCTTAAATATGAGAGATGGAACAAAAGCACTGCATTCTATGGATAGAATAGTGTTTTAATTTAAACAAATATTTACACAACATATAAAGGCAGTCACTTCAACCATTTCTTTTTTAACAAGATACAGCTACCCAGTTACAAGAAGCAGCAGGGTTAGATTTAGCAAAGATGCAGAATATTTTAAACCCCTGAGATTGAGGCCTTCTCACCCTTGATCCACTCTATCCCCCACCCAAAGGTGCTACAAATTTAATTTTCTGCTCAGCTGAGCTTTTGGTAGATTATCAGCCAAGAAATACAGTTCCAGTCTTTACATCAGCATGAAATTCAAAAAGGTAAGCAACCCCCAAGTTTCACATCAAGTTCATTCACAAGTGAGTGAAACAAAGTCTAAATTAGTTGCAGGCATCCAGCTTAGAAGTACTTCCAATTCAAAGTTGGTATCTAAGCTGCCTTATAGGTAAGGTTACTCAGTTCTGAAGATATAACTTGTTTCCATTAAATCAGACATGGAAGGTAACTCATACAGAGGTATTGAGATGCCAATGCAAGGCCTTAGGCACATATCCTTTTATATCTAGACTTAAAGCCATCACAAGGAAGCTTAGAAACACAGAGTTCCAGTTCCTACTGCAGACTTCAAGTAATTTACCTATATACCCTCAGTATCTTTTAGGTTTTTGGCAGGCAGACAATTTAAGAATGACCAATCCAGGTAACAAAAGTGTTTCCACCCAGACAATGCAAGTTCCATTACTCAGTGTCAGTAGGAAGCCACCCTGCAAGGCCACACAGGCAGATCCAGGCATAACGTGCACAGAATTCTCAGGGCAAGTTGAGGCATTTTTTGTTTGACAAGGTCAATGGCATCTCTTGTCTGAGGATGTAGTATTTTATGAACAGAACTCCTCTAGCTGACCTACAATCAGCATAAAGCATGGGGTCAAGACAAAGCTAAGTACTTCGAAAAGGAGGCAGCTGACTTTGGTGTTACCTTGTTGATAGCTAGCTCTTCAGTTCAAGGTGGAAACAAAGGCCTAATAAAATTCAAGGCATAAGCCAACTAAAACAAAATTATTTCCAGTGTTAGAGGTAGATTTTATCCAGTGTGTTGTATGATAGCCATTCCTGTAAGTGCATAACTCTAGAAATCAAACAATTCACATCAGCTTGATGTGGCCTATGTGCTCTTGGAATAATTATGGCAAGCTTTTTGCATGTCCTTCAAGAAAGTAGGCACACCACTCTGTAAAAAGAAAAGTAGAAAAGTCATTCTTCTATGATGTAATTAAGAAAGACTGTAAATAAGACCAGTATCCCTATTTTATAATACCAGTATCCTTATTTTATAGTACAAGGCTTTCAAACAAACACAGGACAATTCTAAGATCTGGTACAAAGCAGTAGACTGTTCCTTTAATGCTTCATGAGTGGACAGCATTATTGAAGTTTGCAAATGTTAAGACTATTCATTTAAGCTCTGGAACATGGATTTGCTCTTTTTGTTGCACCAATTTACCTGCATGGTTGACTAATCAAAGGAATTTAATAGGAATCAAAGGAAAAAATAAAGACAACTACTATGAGAAGAGGAGACAACAGTAAGTCTTGAAAATGGGACTGCATAAGAGCTAGAAGGGTCAATGCATCCATTTCAAAAAATAATTCAACCCAACATGCAGAAGGCATGTTTTGATGCAGTGAGTAGACTGTTAGGGACAGATTAGCCAGAGATAATTGTGCTGTCAACCTTTACTTACCTTGGCAGCCCAGTTGACCAGCCATGATGGAATCATGCCGCCAGGATTATCAAAATAGTACATATAGACTAGATATGAGAGAAAAGAGTTACCAGGAACAGTTTTCCAGCTATAATTTCAGTACAAGTTCTAACACTGTATGACAGAAGCTGTCAGTGTGCATGACTGAAGCACCAAGTATAACAGTTGTGCTTGAATTCTATACAAGAAGTCAACTTGTATTAAAGTGAAATGTCAAATAAGTATAGCCATTCCCCATTAACTCTTGGAGAGCTGAAAGAGTCCTAATTCTAATTTAGCCTTTTTCAAACCATTTCACATAACCAGTCTTGTGAAATAAGGTTGTCTTTAAAGGACTCATCTCAGTCAGGAGTCACTCTCTTAGCAATCCCTTTTATCTATAAATCTGTCAAACATATTACTTAAATCATTACTGAATTAAGCAGTTTCCAGTTACTATCCAACTCTATTCAACTGACTGGCAGGAAAACAAGTATTAGGAGGGCTGGGGGGGACGAAATGATCAGTAGCTTATCCTCAATTACCTAGCCCAACTGTTAAGAATCATTTCCTTACAACAGTAAAACACTGCACAGAATTTTTCAGTAAGTTTCATTCATTTTTAAATACTCTAGTGTTCTGCATATCACTTTATAGTAACTGTATGTTGCTCAAACTTTTAAATCTCTTTGTGCATTTTGCTAATAAATACATTCCTTGGCTACATGACTTGTGATCACACTTTCTTGACCTCTTACCTTTAGATCCAGTCTTGCCATCACTTTCAATTGCGAGACTTTGTTTATAGCTTTTAACTCTGATTATACCAGGCTTTTCTGGGCACTGAGGAACAGACACACTTTGAGCTAACACAACCCAGATCTTCCGCCCATCAACATCCATCACTCGACATTCACGAATATAGACATACTRTATTCCAAGTTCAGGAGGCATGTCAAAACAGTGTGTCAGTTTGACATATGATGCAATGACAAGTGAATCGCATTACAAATCCCAGCCCCTTCAAGTGATTTCTTATGCTTCCACAGGATTCAGCCCTGCACAGTAATAATTCTGCTTTGCAAGGTTTTAAGTTGCCTGTGAGAAGGAACACCCACACTCTTCCTCATGCTATTCATATTCATGTAACATGAGCACTGCAAGATCTTAAATCAAATACGGCAGAGCAGTAGTCAATACATTGGCAACGTTCCTGAATGACCAGGTGACAAACTGCAAGGAAAACAAAAAGCTTGAAAGGATACATCTCTGTTTGAGAGAGGGAAAGGGTACTTCACTTCCCAGTAGATTATTTTTTCACCATCATAAGTTTTCTCATACAGTTCTACAGTTGAGAAAGGAAGACTGTTAGATGTATTTAATTCCCACTGCAACAAACACACAGGACATGAGGAAGTGTTCAGAATATTCCTGACAAACACATTGTGTGTGTAACTCTTATACCTAAATTGATAGTCATGTGTTGGCTGTGGCAGTAGAAGATTTTAAGAATTTTCTACAGCAGGATTGTTGAGGAACCAAATGCACAAAAATAGGAGGTCTTTGTTTTTCTGCTGCTACTGAATTCATTGATGAAAAAAAAAAAATTCCAGGAGGATGAAGAGTCAAATTCCCTTTCAGACTGTTACTCTTTCAAAGCCTTTCCATCCCAAAGTGTTTTCCTTGTCTATGTATATTCAGTATAATTCTAAACCACCAGGAGAGTATGCTTTTTCAGAAGCATGTAAATGATTCTGAGTTAAGATGGAATTAGGACAAGTACTACATCCTAATACTTGAAGAGCTCTTACACGAGGAAATAATGAAGTCTGGAAAAGCTATTAGGAAGTTCCAGCAGTATATACAGGCAATAGTGGACATTAGACTATAACAGTTTACCAGCCTCCATTACACCACCTTTACTCTGCCTGGAAATTCAATTGGAAGGCAGATGAATTGCAGGGAGGAGAGGGGGAATGTAAGAGTCACTAAAATGTGACAGTGACTCAGTCAGTCAGAGAGGAATGGTGTGGCAGAAAGAAAATTTAATTTAAATCAAACCACATAACTGAGTTTGAGATATTCAACTGTCTACTGTCATGCAACTCAGCTGTCTTCTCTTCCGGCAATAACTGGCATCATCAGGGGAATGGACCTGACAAGTCAGTGGGCTGAGCCAGTGCAAGTTCCTGCCTGCACAGGAACTGGTCATTACATGAGTGCAGTTACACTGAAGGACATGAGCCAGACCAGATTGTTCACGTTAACAGCTGGATCATTCTTTTCCCACATTCGAACACAGACTTCAGTCTGAGGTACGACATATCCTTCACAGTTAATGCAGTCTGCCACATCAAAGAAGTAGCTTTGAAAGGAAGGCTAGAGGAGACAGATAATTTCATTGTTAAGGCAAGAAGAATGCCACAGATGGGAGATGCTTTTCCCATAAAACGTGTTCCCAGCTAGGCTTCTGTTGGTATGCCCTGCAAGTCAGCTGTCACCCCTGAAAACAACCTGTCCTCTTCTCCAGACTGGGGCAATATCAGATGCAGAGTACTTCCAGTGTTGCTGTAATAAGCTAAACCATTATGGTTTCCACCAGAGGTCACTGGAGTATTGGTTTGTTACCTTTCAACTATAGCTTTACTTTCATTTCCAACTGATTCCTTTTTCAAAGGAATTAATCTTTGCATACAAGGATATTTTTGCAAACAAGGATATTTTTGCAAACACAGAAAAACTACACAATTGGCAGCCAAGTCACATCCACTTGTATTCCCTTTAGTCTGTCAACACTAGTGGACAGAAAGCTTTGATCAAAGCAGAAAATAATGTTTTAACACAAAATTAGAGTTTACCTATCATTACTACAGTATATTGCAGAACTGTTATATTTGTAATAGGCACATCAGCATCTGTTGCTTTAGCAGATCAGTTATGACCATGAAGTTGTTAAGAAGTGTGGTCTCAATCAGGACAGTGGTGCAGTTAGGAGCAGCAAGATTTTTATATTGCTGAGGCTTGACTATGTTTTTTTACCATGCCATAGGAGCCCGTGGTACTTTAGGCACTACTCTACAGTTTAGTCAGAGCTTCCCTGCTGAATTGGGAGCTGTAGCCAGACCTCCAGGCCTCAGGATGTCCAAATTACAGTTGAGAGGTACTGCTCTTGTAGATGTCCATCGGCCTGCTTTGAAATTAGCCAGGGTACTAAAAGCAATGCAACAGTAGCAGACTGATGCCAAAATTTCTGGGGGTCTCCGTCGAACCCTTGGCAAGAACAGGCACCAGCCTGTAAAGAAAGACCAGTCTCAAAAATCGTGTCCATTCTTGCCTCCGGTTAGGCCTTCGTAAAGAGCTTTGCTGAACAGAACTGGAAGACAGAGCAGAGATTAGCTCCTCTTATGTTTAGTGCAGTAGCAGCTACCTTTCTAAATAAAAAGGCAGTTACTGCTTCTCTGGTGATGTTTTCAGTTTAATGTGAGCCAGCAGGTCAGCAAAGAACTCCTTTCTGGACTGCCGTTATTGTATAAGCTATAAAAAGGAATATGAACAATAAAGCAAAGAGCATGAATTTTCTGAATGGAAGTTATTTCTGTTTTCTCCCCTAAATATTCAGAGTGAGGAGAGGAAGAAGCAAGCATTATATAGTTTTCATAGAAAAGGTTGGCTATCACTATTGCATCATCTATACACGTCTACAGAATGAGTGGGTTTGTACCAAATTTTAAGCTAAAAGGAAAACCTTATGTTTATGCATTTAAAGAGTTAACTTCCATGAAACACTAACTTTACATACCAGCACAAGTATTTTAATACACAGATGAATACATCATGGTCACATAAAGGATATAAAGGCCAGCGCTGCAACACTATCTAACTTTTAGTTTAAGGGTGTAGCTTCCCCCAACTATTTCCTTTCTTTTCTCTAAAAAGGCATTACAAAAAATAGAAAGTGTTTAAGAAGTGAAGCAGTCAGTTCTCTTAAGTGCATTTAAATCAAAATCTAAGGCTACCAAAGTAACCTAAGCTAACAAGGCATTTTTGACATACACTATAACAATATCTGTGTATTTGGAGTCCAGCTCCTTTGTTTCATCTATAGGAGAGAGGCCTTTTCTACAAGAAAGCTCTTTCCCGTTATGACAGATAACACCTTTTGCTAATGAGGTCACAGCTTCTGAACATTAACCAAGTGGTGAAAGGAGCCAAAGAGGTGGGTTTCTGTACCAGTACAGCCAAAGGCATTACTAATAGAGTCATTTACAATAGAGCTGTCCTAGACTTAACAAGTACAACATTTAACAAGTCTTTCATTTTGTAATACTGTTCTTTGCTCACCAAGACACTTGGACATGTGTCTCAGTTTTATAGGCCTGAACTGCTTTTAAGCACAGGCTTAAAATGGGAGGTCTCTTCCATCTTTAAAATGGATGGATCGCTACAGAGATCTGCATCAGCTGAATCCTTGTCTTGTCACTGGTGACTTAACATTCAAAATGTTTTAACATCACATGGATATCCAGATTCAGCCTCCTGTTTCAAAGGCAATATTAAATAAAAAAACTGAATTAGTTATTCAGTTCTCTGTAAGAGCTCTAAGTTAGTAATCACTCCTTAGATTCATGAATTTCTAATTTTAAAAGGTGCCAAGAACAACCAACTCTTTTGAACATGTTCAGAAAAAGATACTCCATCCTACATGAAACTGCTGCAAGCCATTTCAGTTTTTAAACCTCGGCTGCAATATGCAAAGATACACAAAAGGTGTGATCTCCGTTTCTCCCCAGAACATCTAATAACCTTTAACTTAGGAATCACGAGAATGACTGTATTAGAGGCTGCAAGGTGCTCTGGTACAAGTGAGGCCAATTGGATGCTTTAACCAATATGGAAAGAACTCCTTCCAAAAGGCAGGTATGTAGTAGCTAGATGTTAGCTGTTCCATGTCAGTGTTAACTTGTATATTTGCAGAGCACAACATTATCTTAAAGAACACTCCAGTCTGGCTCCAAGTCCTTTGGACAAAGCAGCTTTAAAATATCTTTGAAGAAAAGTGTTAGCGGGAAGAGTCAGCGTGGACATAAAGCTTGCTTTTAAACTGTCTAGATCAGCTTACCTTTAACGTATTGATCCCACTGTTTCCTAAAATCTAAATCCATATAGACATCTGCACACAGTTCTGGTGGACAGTCAGCAAGACCACCAAAGACTTTGTATTCATAAAGTCCTGACTGCTGTGGAAACAGAATTGGGAGAGGAAAAGTCACACAGGAAAGGGAAGTATTCTTCAGCAGAAAGAACAGCTTCCTTCAGCTGTTAGGTGGGGCATGTACTACAAATACGGTCAAGAGCTGTGAAAGTAAGTGTTCAAAAAACAATGCAAGATTCAGTCTTTAACTGCTCAACTTTTTGATCTATTCATGAAATTTTAAATGCAGACAGGCTGGCTTGCCCAGCGCAATGGCTGTTCCTTCCCTTGCACCAGCTACCCTTTTACTTCATAAGTAGTTCCAAAGGGAGCATGTTTCTTCCCCTGCACCCATCCCTTTTCATCCTCACTGGTCAGTGTGCAGTAAATCCTGCCCACACTGAAGCTCACCAGAAGATGCACATTAATTGCTATGGCAGGGACTCAAGGGCCTATATAAGGGACCTGAGAATTTCAACCATATCCAAGAAGTTACCAAGTGCTGCATGATCCAGAATAGTAGGTCTTGCTGCAAATTATTCTTGCTGCACACTGTGATACATGAAAGTTTTATAATTTTCAGCTTATGTAATACACGCTACATGTATTTGCCTTGAGTATTACCTATTTTCTTTCTGTAAGCTGTCTGTACTGAGAGGGCGGGGTGCAGGATATCTCCTGTGTTAATGCTTTTAATGTTTCTCTCAACATATGGAAACTCCATCTGTGCCTACGGAGCAATGTTTGCACTATTGTTAGTACCAGTCCAGAACGAAATTAAAACAATGAGAGTATTTTGAGGATACAGTGTGGGAGTGAAATTCAAGCATTCCCAAGGAAAGGGAGGGAAGAATTATACAACTGTGTTAATGAATGGTTGATCTGATCTGACGCATGGAAATACACATTTACTGTAGGCTGGACAACAGTAAATCATATTTCTCCTTATCCTTCTGGTAATTTAGAAAAGTTTTATTGCCCCATGTCTTGCGGCTGCTCTTCTGTTGAGCAACTGAAGTCATTTTCTATTCTTTTCCTGGACTTTGATTCTGAACTGCCTCATGAGAGGTAACAAATCAAGCCTACCCAAAACTTTAATTCTGCAGTCAATATTCAAAGATAGCTATTCTTCAGCACACCCACTGTTTCTTTGCAGTCTTTAGCCTCTCTTCATCTGTTTGGCAGAAGAAAGCCATACAGTAATTACCTCTCATTTAAACCATGACAGCTTGCATCAAAGATTTAGTGTAGCATTGTGCTTTGTACCTTAGTGAAAACAGACTATAGTTTCACGCTTCCAAACAGAGTATAGCTTTAGGAACACGAACTAGTACATTAGCTTGTTTGCTCCTAAAGCTTTTATGTACCACCCAACAGGCAGCCAGAAGTGCCTGTAATACTTTTTGATCCAGGATTATCAGGAGATATGCTTACAGTATAGGTCTTTGAAAATGCAATAGATGGAACCTCCAAAGGTTAAAAAAGACCTGGTGGTGATATAATTTACTGTCACAAAATTCAGAAGCAGTTAAATACAGAGTGCAATTAAGTTCTGCAATACCTACTCTTCTGATTCAACACAAAGGATTCTACCTCACATTCAGAGTTAAGCTTCCCAATTGGTGCACAATATCTGTCCAGTCATTCTTACATCTGCAGGTAGGATCACTGCACAAGAGGTAAGAAAATGTAAATGTTTTTCAGTCAACTCAACAGTCCATCCATACGGAAGCATCAAAAGAAGCAGCCCAAGTGGCTTTCAGTCTGGCCAATTTCAATATATACAACAGCAGCAAAGCCGTAGCAACACAGGCTGCTTCAGTACACATCTCCCATGGACTCCTGGTTCCGTTTGTTAGGCTAAATCCAGCCCCCAATTTTCCTAAGTTAATTAGCCGGTTTACTATAAGCTTAATTAACACAGTGCATTTACAGTTCTCTGATGAGCTCCAGACCTAAAGTTTCACTTCACCTACTCCATAAGCAAAGCTCCTAGTAACTCCTATTTCAACATATTTAATTCCTGTTTAAATACAGGATAAACACTGCAAGCAAGCCTTTGCTATATGCACTCACTGATAAGCTTGTCCTGCTATTACCTTTTGCCATTTCCATGCTATAAGTAGGGATTTTTTAACCACAGGAAAAAAAAATATCCAGAGGTGTAAAAAAATGACAATTTTAAGGTAGTAAATCAGATTTCCCTACCCAGCTTTGCATTTCACACACACCAGGATGACCTGTTTGTTTGTTTTCTTTGCTATTTTTTTCCTCTGAAAGCTAACATCCCAAGAAACAGGGCCATTAAGCCACCAGTCTTAAGTGGCAGTTGTGTTTCCTGAGCCTGCATTTAATGCCAATGTATCCCTTGCCATTTAAGTGAAACCTGTAGTTCAGGTAAGCATGCTAAGTCAGGTGCATAAAGAAAGAACATCTTTCTCTGAGGAGACCTTCACAAGAACCAATTTATGTCAGAAAAGTGGGCCTTCGCAGGACTTCCCAGAAAGAGGGGGACTTCTCGAAAGAAGTGAGGAATAGTTCAGGCATTACAAACCAGGAAGTGAAACACAACTGTTCCTCCGGTACAAACTGGCAGAACTAGCTATGTGGATAGTACACAGGCCTCCTTCTCCCCTCCTTATCGGCTAACGAGAGGCCTAACAACAGAAGATGCCATCATCTGCCATTTCTCTAGGTCTTTCATGTGCAGAAGTCGAGGTGAGCTGTCAGACCTGGTAAAGCACTGCAGCTTGCACTGTCGCCATACCCAAGTTTGGGAAAGGGGGCAAACGGAAGCCTCACAGATGGTTACAACTTCAGTCCGGTATCCCTGAACAAACCACTTCAGAAATCAGTCTCCCTCCTCCAGCTGAGCATGGACATTGAATTAATCTCTACAGCTTTCAGACTTGCACAGTAGTGAAGCAACTGAGAAGTGCCGGCAAACCGGGGTGGGGGGAGGAATAAAAATCACCTAGCATCATCTTTACTGGAAGTGTAATTTAGTTATATTTCATTTAATAAAGCTGAAATGACAAATAGCATTAACTTGCCCAGCTTTATAAGCAATAAGCTTATATAAGCTTTATAAGCAGTAATCACAAAGCTAGAGAAATAGGATGGATTCAAAACCCGTTATTAAATTGGAAACGTGCGTCGGGTTTGGAACACCGCTATGCCAGCCGGCCTACTGAGGTAGTTTGGGCACGTCTGGAAGTCTGAACTTTTTATCCTCTTAAAAGAAACAGTAAGTCCTCACAAGAGAGGGGAATTTTATCAGTGCCCTTTCTGAGCTACCTCCCGATTTTAGGGGGCAGAGACTCGGTTTAAGGAGAGCTCTGGAGCGAGGGGAAGGCAGGGAAGCAGACCCGGCGCGGATGAGGAAGGTGTTTTTAAGGCACCGCCCGCCGCGGCCCCGGAGCCCGCCGCGGCCGAGCCGCTTCCCCCTGCGCACTTAATGGCATTAGCGCGAAAGCCGCTTCCCGGGCGCCCGCGGAAACGGAGCCGCGGGCGTGGCGGCCTCGCGGCGAGGGGCCGCGGCCGGGGCCGGAGCCGGGGCCGGAGCCGGGGCCGGGCAGCCGCCGCCGCCGCCCCCCGGGGCCCGCCCACCTCGTGGAGCAGCCGGTAGATCCGCACGCCCATGCTCTCCACCAGCAGCTGCCAGGCGCCCCCCGCCGCCGCCGGCGCCGGCTGGTCCAGCTCCCGGCAGGCGGCCCGAAACTGCTCCTCCGAGAAGCCCCGCGGCGGCGCCTCCTCCATGCTCCGCGCCGCGGGATGGCGGCGGCCGGGCCCGCCCCCGCCCATGGCCGCCAACGGCCGCCGCCCCTCCCCCGGGGCCGCCGCCATGACGGGACGCGCCGCGCCGCGCCGGGCCCGCCCCGGGGGCCGCGCCGGGCCTGAGGGAGCCGGCGGGTCTGCGCGGGTGTCGCCGGCCTCCCCCCGGCACCTCCCGCCGGGCTGCTCCTAGCCACTGACGGGCCTCGCTCTCCGACGGCCCCCGAGCGAGCGGGGCTGCCCTTAAAATCTTAAACGATCCGTATACTGCCCGAGCGCACGGTGGGACCGAGGGAGGTCGCTCGGGGCCTTGCCCGGTGGGCGCCGAGTGCTCGCGGCGACGGAGCAGCCCCGCGGGGCGTCCGCGGACCGAGGCAGCCGCTGGCCTTGGCCTTGGCCCTCCTCAGGGACGGCGCCTGTAACGATGCTGCGGGCTTTGCCAGCTTCACAGCTCCTTCCAGCTTTATTCTCCCCCTTCCCGTGAGATTTTCCTGGTGAACGCAGCGCCTGGGAAGACTCGGGCCGCTCCGAGCGGTGGGGTTTATCGAACCTGCCGACGGACGGAGCGCGCTGCAGCCCGGCGCAGGCCCCGCTGGCCCCCGAGCACGGCGCTGCTCTTTGCAGCCGCCCTGCCGAGCCGCCGACTTCCTGGGCAAAGGGCTGGCCTGTGGCAGCTGCCCCTTGCGCGTCCAGCCCGCTGGTTTGGAGGCTGAGCATCAGGATTTGTGGCTGGCTCCGTTTTGGACACCTAGGCTGAGTATAATCCCTGCACAGGCAATTTGTGAGAGTTTCAGAAAACTTCTGGAGAGAGACCTGTGGCAGAAAGCAGGACGGTATCTCACCACCCTCCCCCCCAGCATGTGATTTTGATGCCGGAGTTTGACCTGTAGCTTCTTTCTGACATAAATTTTCTCTATCTGCTCATACATTACCTCCTCACTGAAACAGATATGCAAACATTCCAGCTCTTTTGCTTTATTTTCATAGTATGGTTGCATGTATTGTGACCTTTTATTATTAATATTTATGCAATACATGCAAAATATTTTCACTTGTTTGTGTTCTTTGTGAATTACAAAGGAGTGCTTTCAGTTAGCTCAGCTGGTTCTCCAAAACACGACAACAATACATTTCTAACAATACATTTCTTACAATACATTTCTTACCGCTGAACCCTTGCAACTAAATTCTTGGCTGAGCTAAGTTGACTTCAGTGGAGCTACGCTGCTTACCCAGCAGAGGATCTTGTCTTTAAAACGGAATATGATCTGCAAGTGAGACTGATTTAGTTTATCTTTCAGAAATGTTTCTTTAAATACTAGATTTACTTTTGCGGCAATTTTATCAGATTTATATCCCATTTTTTAAATGCCATTCATGCTCTCAGATAGGATTTATGTGAGACTGAAAGCACTTGTGGCACTTGTTTGTACAGAGATGACTTTCACCAAGTATGAAAAAGGAGGAGTTGTGAGTGAAAAGCTGATGTTTAGCAGGCAGCAAGAATGCATGCCTGTAAATGAGCCTGGTGGATCACAGGGTCTCTTAAGGAGCCTTGTCTGTGCAAAAAGACTGAAGTGTCACTGCTCAACGTTGCCTTTTGTTTTAGAGTAAATGTTTTCCGTTATATGGTCTACATGGCATCAGAGCTGTAATTTGGCTACGGCTGCCTGGCCACTCCTTCCTCCCCTCAGCACTCATGGAAAAAGAGATATTTATCTCACAAGGCTACTCTAGGGACCAAAGCTCTGAAAAGAGGCATTACTATGTGACCTTTTTTCTTCTTGGTAAATAAGGAGTGGTGATTACTGAGAAAGCACAAACAGTTCTGAAAGGAGACTTTATTTTCTATTTTCATGTATGTTTATGTAAGTGTATGGCCATGTCAGCTGAGGGAGGAAAACAGCACGTGAGCCCAAACCCTTTGGTCACCCACACTGCCTAGATAGCGTGGATCTAGTCTGGGGTGATTTTGGACACAGCAGGGACTCGCTTTTCCTAGAGCTCTGCCCCACCAGACAGTGGGAACTGCCTCAGGGCAGCCAGTTGTGGGAGCGTGAACCCCAGCTTGAGCACAGCTACCAAAGGCAGCCCAGTTACAGCCCAGTCCAGTCCCAAACAGAGGTCAGGGACCTAAGTACCAACTGAATGAAAATAGAGGGACACTATTCCAGGACAATGAAAAGCATTTCAAAGGTGTCCACATGACCTGAGCCCGCACACTTAGTAGTTCTTGGGTATCGAACTCCTGCTGCTTTCAGTGGGAAAGAGTGCCTCAGTTTACTGACCCCGACTATCAATGGGGTTAATGCAGCTAAAATGTCCACCTGGTTTTTACAATGGAAATAATCGCTATTAATTCCACCCTAGCACCTAACCTTTCTGCTACTGACATCGATGGTGAATGAGCCATCAAATTCTGTGGTTTGAGATCAAATCAGTGAGCTGGAGAACTCCTCTGTCACGAAATCATCCGTGACCAGAAACAAAAGCAGCAGTGAATATTGCCTTGATGTTTTCAGGCTCCCGATGAATTTCAGTATTTGTTTTGGATATGGGTAGCCATATGTGAGAGAGCGCTACCAGCTATATTGTGTTTTCCTGCAGCTGTCTCAGTGTGGCACTGGTGTACTTTGAGAAATTCTCAAAGATGAAATAAAGATGTGGGATTTTGATGGATTCAACTACTGTGCAGATATATATTTACTATTGTCATTCCATTTTATTCAGTGCATCCCCAAAACTTCGAAGAAATGCTGAATAGCCCTGACACACCAATTATGCAGTACGTGCATTCACATTTCTGTTATACAAAGCCAAACCAATTACAGTGTTCTGCTACTGTTGTTTTATTGACTGCATTACGTAAAAGCCTTTCTTACAAATTGTTTCATGACTTTTGCAGCTTGCATGAAGCAAGTTCTTCATCTGGAAAGCTGAAAAGTAGCAACAGCATCTCCCATCACAGACATTAATGTCCAAGACAATATATAACCATATTCTCCTCTCCTGTGTGAGACAAAGGGTCTAATCCCAAACTATGTCTGTATCTGTACCCATGTTTCTGTATTCAATATCTAGTTTCTACAGAGCTCCACTCGAATAGAGGAGGCCTCAGAGAATCACTGAAGTTCTGCTGCCTTCTAATACCAAGTATTTTTATCTTTGGTAAAGAGTTTTAGTATGCTGGACTCCCAGTGTCAGGACCCCTCTGTTTCATTTCGGTCATGCTTACTTGTGATTTATACTTTTTGGCCACAGCTTTTCAGGAAAGTAATGCACTTCCCATGCAAAGAAACTGCAGATTGTGAGGTGTGACCTATTTATCTGGCCTAGAGACAACAGGGGTGACTTTAAAAACTTAGCTGAAGGAAAGAAGAGATTGCAGGTGTTACCTGCATGACCTAAAATGACTCATTCAAAATATAAGCAAGGCTATTTAGATTTTGATTTGATCTGGCAAATACTTGCCACTCCCATTCCCTCTACTCTCCTGAACTTTTATACTGGATATAGAAATACTTCTAAAGATTTCCTATAGCATGTACTGTGATTCTGCAAATAATATATATATAAAGCTCTTTTTTAGTGGGAACATTGTGGATTGGTCTTTCTGCAATAATTCTTTCTGTTCTAAGATACTCCTCTGTGGGTCAGACATTTGACTTGCTGATGATTTACACAGATGTCATCTATTATGTAGAAGAAAATCCTTTTTTTGAACTATGTAAAATATCTTACATAGATCCTGTGTATAAGTGTAATCCTCATGGAATATAGTGGAGAAAGACAAAGAAAGGACTCATTGGATAGGGTTAAAGCCAAAAGACTTAAAATCAAAATTAAAAAAATTAGAAATTAGAAATAAAGCATTTTTTTTAACAGTGAAGATAGATAAGTAACTATTGGAACAAACTAGCAAGACAAATTCTCTGTCTCTTGATTTGGCTATATATAGTATATAGGAAAAATATAGTTCAGGTCAGCAGAAATTTCTGGTTTCAAAATATAGGTCTCAGATTGAATGTAAAATTGAATACTTTGTGTTATGCAGGATATCACCAAGATAATCTGAAGGCTTCTTCTGGCTGCAAAACCTATATATCTGTGCATCAATAGCCATTGATGCTGCTCTGATAGACCACCAAAGTGCTGTTACTTACAATACAGGATTACTACAGCAAACCTCTGACTGCTTCTGTGAACCAGTTCATCTATTTAGACTTTGACAATAGTCAAATGCTTCAGAGGAAAAGCTGAGAATATTGTTATGGGTAATTTTGTAATCTCTGTGTATGAAGCTCCTTCCTTACCCTGGCTGATTAATGACTGAAGTATATATTGTAAAGTGTGTGTGTCTTACATCTGCTTTTTGTAAAGACAATGATCTGCAGTTTTATTATTCATTCTGTGAGTTGTGTAAAGACCAGAATTCCCCCCGCCCCACCCTGGGCCGTATGATTTCGTGGGCAAATCAGACTCTTGCTCTGGGGAATTCACAGCCTCAACTTCTGCTTCCTGCAAACCCTTGTGCGCAGCTAACTATTCCCATAGGCAATAGGTCCTTTTGATTTCTTAATGAATTATTAAAATCCTGAGCTAGTGAATTAACTACTAGAATTCAAAAACTGATAGAGTTTAAGGCAACTTCACCCAGTATTTTCTGCCTCAAGCCTAAACTTCTGCATTAAACTATAGCCATGACTTTAACAGTAGAGGGTCAAAAAGGGCTACCAAAGAAGGCATATTTCGGTGACAGGTAACAGCTATTGCTGTTTCTGCTGCCTGGGGAGTACAACTACGGGCTCACAGCAGTAGGCACCATGAGCTGGGAGGACACCAAGGGAAGGGCTGCTGCAGCTTTCTTTGGACAATGTCCAGACTTAATCTATGCCTAAAGCCAACCCCACTGAGCAAAGCATCTAAGCATGTGCTTGTCTTTAAACTTTGCTTAAGCACTTTTTGCTAAGCCAGAGTTTGTTCTATCACTTAACATTTATGTAGCACTTTTAAAGATGAAGAGTCCCTGTAGAGGCTAAATCATAGGCTGTGTTTCTCTCTGTCAGCAAGATGGTTATACTTCATCCTCTTCTGGGCTTGCCTTCCACCCTGAGCGCAAAGGGCTTCAGATAGTTTACATGGAGCTTAATGGAAGAAGCATGCTGCCAAACTGTGAGATATGTGTGTGTTACATTTTGTGTCTGAAGGAAGAAGTGGGCCCCAAGAGTGTAAACTGTTTGATATATTGAAGGAGAATGCTTGCCTGTGTGAGTTTGCGGCAGCCCTGTTGCATATGCTGTTGTGCATTTATTTATTCATATTGAACTGGGGTGGGGGACTTAATAACTTGCTGGCAGAAAGCTCTTAAAGAACCTACATAAAATAGAGTAGATGACAAGCAGAGATTTCCCCATACCCATTCCTTTCCCTTCTCACCAATTTTCCCAAGCTGTTTAGAGTCTACAGAGAAACTTTTTGTAAACAAACTAATTCAACCAAAGGCTGTGTAGGTTAGCTGAAAGCTCGTAATGTTCTTTCTACTTCTGGATAGTCAATTTTAGCTGTCTGAAATGCTCCATATTCATTAGATAGACCATCTGGAGAGGGAACAGTGTGTGCTTTTCATGCCATTTCCACTGGCAGAGCAGGGAGCAAGATAAAAAACCTAAGGTCTCTTGACATATTCTGCTAAGTGACCTTGGGCAACTTTTCAGCTATTGGTCTGCATTTCACTTCATGTCCTTGTGCCCTGTAAATTCCTTGGGGTACTCCATGTAGGTGGAAGGATAAGAAAAGCCCTCTACAGAACCACAGGAAGAGATAGTATCTACCCTGACTTAAATGTCAACTGAATCTGCTGGATCCTACTGCAATATCTCTTAATAAATTACCAAAGCACAGTGACAGTGAAATTACATTGTCTTGTGTTTGTTTTTAGGCTTCCTCCTAGCTCAGCCAGAAAGTGGTCACGTCAGTTAAAGATTCAGAGATTCTGTAACCTACGTCTGCAAGATTCAGGATTTGGTGCCTGGAGGTGTGAGTGCATCCCTCAGTTTATTAAAGGCACATGTCTGCACAAGGAATGCAGGTCTTCAAATGTGAACTTCATGTAATTATGAAAGCAGTAGGAGATAAGGATAATTGTTTTCTGTTCCAGATGTTCTGTCTTCTTCAACACTGCAGGAAAGTTAAGTCAAACAGGGCAATAACAAAGCTCTAAAGTGCAGTAGGATACCTGATGTTGACCAAAGTACTGATAGGATCTAATGGAGTTTAAAAAAATGCCTCATATTCCTATTCACCAAAGAGGTGTCTATCATTATAAGCATATCTATTTCATAAGCCTGGTTACACACAGAGTGGGTGGTTTGCATAGCTATGAAGCAACGTGGCTGAACTCCCATGGGCTGTAAACTGTTTTAATGAGAGGAGAGCTACAGCATTTCATGTGAAGTGGAGGTTTGGTTCTCTGGTTTAACTGGCTTTGCTAAGTACTCCCTTCCGCATCACAAAACACATAACTGCATGTCATGAAAGAACAATTTACATCCTATTAAACATGCTGAAAGATTGCTTTCTAAAAGTTCCAGCAAATGCAATCAACTGGCATGTCGTGTCTGTGTGTGGGCCTAGGGATGAAATAAAGAAAAAGTCGGTGGAGGGTTAGGGAAAAGGCAAGAAGAACTAATTGAATAGAGAGCCCACAATGGTTGTATTTTGCCAGATTAATGAGTCACTGTTTGCTGTGCTGTTAAGGCCCAGGAGATCTTCAAAGGAAGCCATGAAGTATTGCAAGTGTGTCTTAGCAGACAGAGCAACAACATTGCTCAATTTTGGAGTAAAACTTCTCTCTCAATAGGCTGCAAGAGCTCCAGACTCTCACACACGCTGCCTTGCTTATTGTCCGGGCAGCAGGGGCTGCACCTCCTCCAAAACAGCTGTGTTAAGGCCACAGGGAGGAGATTTTGTGATTTAGGGCAGGTCCTAAAAGGGAGCTATGTAGCATTTAAGCATGGCAGTCCAAAACTGTGAACCTGTAACCCCTTACGCAGCTGTTGCTCAGTCCTGAAGTTGCCTCAGCTGTTTGCACTGAATTTCTACAGGTGCCAAACATGCTGCTTGGGGTATGTTTGGTACTTCTTTCCCTATATCCTTGGAGAGTCATGCTCCGAACACAGCAGGACTGTAAAAGGCAGAAGTGGTCATCCCTTTTTTAAAGGACCAGAGGGGAGGTGCCCAATTTGCATGAGACCCTTACGTGCCTGAGAGCAAAACCCACACTTTTCGGGAGAGTGCGCTAATCTCTGAGCAGCAGAGGGAGGCATCATCCTCACCGCTTTCTACTGCAGCTTTTCTGCTTCACAGAAAGGAGTTATGATGGCACTGGGTCTAAGAGAGAGCATGACTTTCTAGCCTGATGTTAGGGCAGTTATTTGTGCAGAGACACTTGAATTCTAAGCCCAGCTTCAAGGCCTGTTTATGTGTATTTCAGATTAGTTCCTCAAAAATCAGTCTTGGGAGTTACTTTATGTAATACTTTCAGTAATAAACTTGGCATGAAAAAGTAGGAATGTACTAATGAAACTGTTGATGGTGTAAGCACGGGAGGATGTCCTCCTATCAACATAGGAGGACCAAACATTATGCTGGAAGGACTAGATGGGAATTGATTGTAATAGGAAAGGGATGAAATTTAGGTCATGCACATCAGAGCTAACAAGAATTTCTGATTAGGTGATAAAGTGGAATTGATACAGGAGAAAGATATACTAACCAATCACAGAATAATTATGAATTGTTAGTATTTCTGGTAGAAATAGGAAAATATTTATACTTCTATGCCAGATACTGGTAAGGCCACATCTGGAAAACTGATGGTCAAAACAAAGACAGAGACAGAATCTGATTTCTTCCTCATAAGGCATTAGAGGGTTAATTCCCAAGAAAAAGATCTATTTAAGCAAATACTTGCTCATCAATGTCTATGAATAAATTTAGCTAGAAACAAGATGAAGGTTCCTAGACATCAGAAGGAGAAGGCTCAGAAGCTTCCAACAGGAGAAACAGGAAACCTGGGTAGTTCGAGATGGAACTGGGTAAATTTAAAGATGTTATGTGGCATGGCTGCTGCTATAAGGAAGGATTAGACTTAATGGTCCAAGGGATCCCTTCTGATGCCAGTTCCCCTCAGGTCCAGTGTGCATGTCATTTTTGCTGAAATGCTTATGTATTTGGAGGGAACACTAGCAAATAGGGGGAAAAAATGCCAGTTTCTTGTATAAAGCTGTGGAGCTCTTCCAGAACCCCCCAGCTGGTTCGGCTGGAGGAGATGAACCCTTGGCAGGATCTCCATCACTGTGCAGATCTTAATAATACACAGAGAGTGAAATCCTGGCCCCAGTGAAGTTGATGGAAGTTTTGCTACTAATTTCTGTGGAGCCAGGATTTCACCCTGGAAGAGGAGTCAAAAGTACACGCATGCTTGCAGAGACAGAGTGGCTGATTAAACACATCTGGTGCACCGCTCTTTTATCAATCATTGATAAAATAGTGCCTTTTAAATATAAACTTTGGGCAAACTTAACCACAGAAATCAAACGTGGCTTTTCCCCAGCCTTAAAGGCAAAATCTCTCTGCTTTTTGTCTGAAAAGAAGAAAGAAAATCACAGTAAAAAAAAAAAAAAAGAAACACATACCCACACCCAGCCACTCCAACCCCCTGCAAGTATTTGATGTTCTACTTAAATGGGTGAGTAAAGCATAGAGTATCCTTCTAAATAATTTTAAATGATACATAAAACTTCCTCCTCTAAGGGCTCTCCTGCAAACCGACGCTCCTCGCTTCGCTGCGGAGCAGCCGGGCGCGGGGCAGGAGCTGATCCGGGCGGCAGCACGCTGCGGGCTTTGGCGGCGGACCCCGGCGAGGGGCACCGAGCCCCGCTTGCCACCGGCTCCGTCGCGATGCCTCGCACCGCCGGCACCGGGCGCGCGGGGCCGGAGCCGGAGCCGGCGGCCGCGGCAGGGCTGCGCGGAGCTGCGCGGAGCGGCGCGGAGCGGCGCGGCGCTGCCGGGCGAACAAAGCGGGGCCGGGCCGGGCCAGCCCCGCCGCCGCCACCGCCGCCGTCCCGCCCCCGCCGCCGCGTTTGCTCCGGTCCCTTAATTGTTTCGCTCTCACCGAGGACTTTGCGCACAGTCCCTCGTGCGGGCGGCCGCATCCCCCTCCTGCGCGGGCGGCGAGCGTCCGCCGCAGTCCCGCCCGGCAGCCGGGAGGTAAGGCACGGCACGGCAGGGCATTGCAGGGCAGGGGTGGGCACGGCACGGCACGGCAGGGCATTGCAGGGCAGGGGTGGGCACGGCACGGCATGGCTCGGCTCGGCTCGGCTCGCTCCCCGGACGGCTGCGGGCTCGGAGCATTCGCGCTGCCTTCGGTGCAGAGCGCTGCCCCCGGGTCCGCTCCGCTCCGCTCCCCCCGGGTCCGGCGCGCAGCCCGAGCTGAAGCTCCGCACCCGCCGCAGCGGGCGCTGCTGCCGGCCGGGGCCGTGCCCGTGCCCGTGGCCGTGGCCGTGCCTCGGCGGGGCACCGTGTCCCGAAGGCTTCCCCTCCCCGTGCGCCTCCCTGCCCTGTTAAACGCGCGTTTGGGGATAGGTGCGACTCGCACGGTTGTGCTCTAGGCGCGCGTGGCGTTTTATAGACGCGTTTGAAAGTTCTGCAGTTTGCAAATCTGGGGTAGTTTGGGGGGAGGGTGGGGGGAGTTGGTTGGTTCCCCCCACGATGGCTGAAAAATGAAAAAGGTGTGAGCGTGAGTCTTAATTATTTTGCTTAAAACTTGGTGGTGCAAACTTACCCATATGTGCATCCTGAGGCTCAGACACTTGGCATGGGTGTAATGTGCTCTTCTGCTGCCCCTTTAGTTAAGGGCCTGATCCTGTGGTCTTACATGCATAAATTCTAGTTCTGCATTTTCAGGAGTGTTTACATGAGTAAGAGCTGTAGGACTGAGTTTAGGATTACTTTGGTCTGTTGAACTCCAAGCAAACTCTCCTCTCAGTTCAGGATGACTCTTTATTCTTCTCTTCCATAGTCACCTTAATGCAAAACCAAGTGTGAAACATGGGCATTATGATTTATTAGCATTTTACATAAGCAAAAAAGTGGGTCTCATGGGTTACGCAAGATGCGGGTGCAGAACCTGAAGGCAGAAACCTACTTGCATCTTGCTGGTTCTGAATAAAATGCAAAAAAGGTGCAAGGACTGTAGCGGCTGGGAAATAGCAGCTCTTTGCACTCGCGCAGAGTTATGCAGCATGTGGGCAGACTCCTGAGAGAGCACTACATTGAACTGATTCAGGGTTAGTATACTGGAAGCTTAATTTATAGATTTCATGTGTTTCTGCTTTTCAGCTTTGTGGAGAGAGGGGAAAAGGAGGGGGGAAGAAATACTGTCTATAAGAAGCTGCCTTGTCAGTCAGGTTTGTTGATAAAGACATTACTTTAAAAAATTACTTAAAGTGTACATATTTGAGGGCAAATACARATAAAATACTGACAGAGCAATTCATCTTTTTCAAGGAATGATGCTAAGTCAGTGGTTCAGGGGCACAATTGCATCAGGAAGAGGCTTTCAAACTAATGTAACCATTCTTGTACTCTGAGTGGAAATGGGCTATAAGACAGTTTCAGAGGTCTGCGTTTGTTTTTATGGAATCTAGATTACTCATCTAAGGGTGTTTGGTGGTTTTTTTTCTTTTTTTTTGCATTTTCCTCCAAAGTTTTCAAGAAGTCAAGCTTTTTGCTAGGTAGTGCGCACAGGAATATATTCAAGGAGATAAGCAAGGAGACTTCCTAATTATTAGCCAACTTCAATGATCAGCTAAATATACTTTAGATATGTTACAGGCTTATTCCTAGGAGTGTCTGGAGAAGAACAGAAGCTGTTTGTGCCCATGAAATGTTAGCACAGTCCAAAGAACTTAAAAAGTGGGGAAAAAAAGATAAGGTTTATTATTACACAAATTTATTCTCATCTCCATTTAGGAGCTCCCGCTTCAGTGTTAAAATGATCCACCATAACCATGCACATACAGAAGGGGAATGTTGAATAAGATTAGCAACATAAATCTCTGCTGCTTCATAAGTTTTACCCAGCTGCTTGGTGATTTCACAGCTGTTTCTGCAGCTGATAACAATTTCCATCACTGCTCTCTGCGGAGTTGTCACACTGCGCTGCTGCAGGTTCTGCCTAGCCCCTATCCCAGTTACAAATCTTGTTTTAAAAAATCAGGAAACAGAAAGGCTGATGAATATTAAGTATAATGGAATCATATTTGTTACTCTGAGCTCTTGGATTCAATTAGTTGGCCTTTAATTTAATTTGATTTGATTTTTTAAGAGACCTTTTTTTTGGATTATATTACCTAGCAGAATAAATTTAAAAGGGGTTTATAATGGGAAGCATGTTGTCACTGCCAGTTTACAGCCAGGAAAAACAAAGAGCACAGAGATGAAGTGATTTGCTTAAAGAAACTGGAGGCAAAGAGGAGACAAAATCTAAGTGTTCCGAGTTGTAATTTGGTTCTTTGGTTCCCATAGATGAAGTGAGCAATAGAAATAGAGCTAAATGAACTTTTAACTGCAGAAATTCATGTGCACTCCCTTATCCTGCCTACCTCTTTCTGGGGGACTTGCCTGGGTTGTGACACTCATCATCCAGACGTCACATCATCAAAGGAAAAACTTACATAAGGCCAGAAATAGGTGGCTGCTGCCAAGAAAAGAGGCAGAAGCCAAGCAGGAGAGCGAGAGGTGGAACATCTCCTGCTTTGGTTAGRTCGGGAGCGGGAGGCAGCATACGGCAGAAACTCTTCTATGCCGGAGTTTTGTTCTTAAGAAGCTGATTAATACCCAACTGCTTTTCTTTGTAGGAAACCTCCACGCTAGAACATTGTCACCTCCGATTCATCACCCAGCAACATCTGACCCTTCAAAGCCTGGAACGGCTCTCTGCTGCCTGACTCTGCCTTGAACTGACAGACAACACATCTTGAACAGACTTTCTCTGCTTGCTGAGCCGAGTGATTTGTTACGATGGACTTTGCTTGGACCTGGTAGGTGTGCATGCTGATGGATGTTGATTTTTGGGTCTTTTCCGTAAATCTCAACTTACACTTCTCAGTGGGTATTGTATGCTCCAGGGTAAAACTTTCTTCTCCCCTTCATCCAGCGTTAGCCGCAGATTGCCACAGAAACACATTCTTCCTCCGAGTGAAAGTAGCTCCTTGAGCAAGTACTTCTAATATGGTCACTGAGAGGATGCTGGCGTTGCTGGGTATCTTTGCCTAAATTTCTTACTCTGAAACCTGAACCAAGTCACCTGTTTGCATAAGTCAGAAGTGTCTTTGCTGGCAGTGAGGATCTAGTGCCCTGTTTTCTGGGGGTGAATACCTTTACTCACACTTTGAATAGGGTCTGCTGTTTGTTTAACTTACAGTATTTCAACAGAGCTTTGTGTATTTGTTTTTTATGAATGCCTGTCTACTTACATTCTATTATAGGCAAGCATTCTGCTTCTCAGAAGTCAACAGGTACTTTGCCATTTACTTAATTTTGGTAGTTTGGGAGATTTTTAATCTGTGTTAGTTTTGGCTGTATAAATATCTCTTCTTTCTTCATAAATCTCCRTATAGGATATCTAAGAGATATAATTCATATTGGGGATGTATCTGAAGCAGAGGGACAAGGGCCCTGGAGACAGGAGTGAATACACTTTGATTGAATGTTAAAGTCTTCAAAAATGATCATGTTTCTTATGAGCCCAATCCAAAGTCTTTTCAAGATAGTACGAGATTTCCCTATTTCTTTGATTGGTAAAGAAAATATTCAGAGTTTTGAATAGTTATTACAATATATTTGGAACTAAGAGACCTTTTATAGGCAAAATGTTGTTCTTCCTCAAATTAGTAATAAAACATTGAACAGACTGAATTCAAGTAATGGTACAATCCAAAAGGTGGCATTTCGGGGCCACCTTCTTCCCTCACACAGAACTTCTGTAATGTTTTACAGATCAGTAACACAGCAACATAGTGACACCAATATGCTTCTCATACTGGAGAGAGTATGGATAGTCTTACAGAGCAATCCCATGGCTTTCCTGGTTTCTCTCGGCTGATACGAAGGGTGCTGAATCATGGCTAAGGACAAAGCAACAGTACCAAGGTGCCAGCACAGATATATTTGCTTTGTCTGATGAGCACTGATCAGATCCCCTGCCTGCCCTTTGGAGGTACCAAGTATTTTCAGTGTTGATTGCTGTCATTAGGGGGGGAAAGGCTACTCTTTCCAGCAGGTGCTGAGCACCCTGCAGGATTGAGCCCTGAAGATAACTGTATATAGGTTTGTAAAACATTGAGCAGAATATTTTTCCTTAGAACAGTAGAGCAAAGTCACTGTCAAACCAGATCTCAGCTTTCCTTCTCTCCTTGGGGTTCAAGGAATACAGATGCAAACTCGTGACTAGGCACAGGGCATAGCCTGGTTGTGTGCGTTAAAAATAGTGAAATCCTCTTTCTCGCAGAGCACACACGGTCAGTTGTATGAGGCACTGAGGTACAAGCCCAAGGGCTCTCCACAGTGGAGGAATATATCTTAGCAACAAGGGTGGGAGTGGTGGGAAAGGAAAAGGAGAATACAAGTATCTGGCAATTAACTTCCTAGTCACAGATGTGAAGGTGATAAAAGTGATAAAAGCACTACTGCGTTGCCAACAGCCTTCCTTGTTCTCGGAGCTGCATACCACACTGTTCGCAAGAGCAAAAGCTGCACAGCCCGCGCTGGGGAGTGATGGAGGAGGTCCTGTGAGCCGCTCCTGGCGGGAAAGCCTGCTGGCTCCCCAGAGCCCCAGCCTCTGCACGCGGTGGGGTGCGCTGATCCCGCGTCCTGGTCCGAGGCCACGCAGCCGCGGCAGCCTCAGCTTTGTCGCGGGTGCTGCAGACTACAGGGCGGCCCCCACGCCGGCAGGGTCCCAGTGGCATGGCAGAGGTCTGGTGTGGCAGCCCGGGGCATTCAAGAGCAGCGGGCTGTCTTGTGCCGGTCGGGTGAGCTTCAGTTCTGCATGGGGCTCAGATGGAGGCAAAAGCTGTTTTTCCCCATAATTCAGAGGCAATCGAGCTGTGCCTGCTGCCTTTTGGACTGATAGTGTGTATGTGGTATGGAGACAAGAGGAATGTAACAAAGTTGGGTGACTATGACTGTAAATCTCCCTCCTCATAGCAGCATGGATGTGGTTTCATGGGCTTGTAAGGGACCCAAACCACTTTTCCATCAAGCTGATCAAATGGCAAGCCAACGGCTGTGCACTGACGTTGCTGTAACAGTAGGTTCATCAGCTTTCAGCTGGCATTTCCTGAGCTCAGGGAGTTGTCTTCATCCCCATTCCCTGCACATCCATACCTAGTCATGCCCRTTTGAATTTTTTTGCTAAGTAACACTTGCTCTGAGAAAGGGTTCACTGTTCAGTGACAAGAGAACAGCTTTGCTGCCGCTGAGGGTGGCGAGTCTGACATAAAAGATGAGCAGCAGAGTCTGGAGCCAGCATGTCACGAGGGAGGAGAACCGGGCTGGTTTAGAGCATGAGCAGCAGTTTGTCTTTTCCAGGATGATGGTTCTACAGTAGGTGTCTGGGAATTTGTCCTTGGCCCAGGAATCTAAGCTGTGCCGTGTTACATCCCATACGGAGAGAAAGGAGGGCAGCGGTTCCTGCCCGCTGTGCTCCGTGTCGGGGACTGCTGCTGGAGTCTGCCATCTCACAGTACTTTCCTCTCCGAAGTGTGACTTCCTTCAGCTCTTTGGAAAACCCAGATGTGATCAATAGTTATGAGTCCCTGAACACAGACAGACTTACAGACGTAAATATCCATACTCACAGGAGTAGTTTCAGCTGTCTTTGGTAACGTAAACAGATCAATAAGAAAGTATATCATTTTACTGTAATTTTAAACAATGTCTGTTATTATTCCAGGGACAGCTTTAAACTCTGTGATCAGGATGCTTAAATAGTTTGGTAGTGAGGGACACAACTGACTGCAAGAGACGATACCATTCACATCTCCAGTTAGTTAAGTCCCAGTTCTGCACACATTTATTCCAACAGGCGCATGAAAATTGGTGAGTACATCTTAGGGTGCAGGGACACAGTTAAACCTATTTTTGCTTAGGTAGATCTGCTGTCAAGCCATAATCAAAATTGAATCCTGCAGCCAGTATATACGCAATCCTTTGAAGTATGCATGCTGCGTACTGTCACCCAAACTATAATATCCAGGCTTATTCTCTGGTGACCTCTGATCCACAACTGATTTGTCATTTATTATGGATTTGGGGAAAAAAAMCAAAAAGATATAGAAAAACAAATCAAGATTGCAATAAAGAATCACGCTAATAAAGGAGTAAGTCCCGTGTTTTGGTGGGGCAGCACTTGCCCATATTGTTGTGATATGCATTAGAGCAAAACTGTGTAATGTGTGTATAGGTGTAAATATAAAGAAATAGTGTAAAAAAAAAAAAAGAAAAAAAGTGTGTGTGGGCAAGAGTAGAATTTACAACCAAAGCAGCCTGTGAACTTTGCCTCCTCAAAAGAAGATGCAATTCTATTGAAATCTAAATTGCATCCAAAAATACTGACTTTAGGATGTAACTTAAAGCCCTATTTGGCCCACAATACCTTAAGGTTGGTGTCTGTCTTGGCCTGTCAGTCTGTTCTTTCTAGTACTCGTCCACATGCTTAAGACTACTGTAAAAATTGATTCAAATCCGCTACATTAAGCTCACACACAAACCCTCGCACGGTCAGAGCCTGTGATCCCGAGTGGGATACTTGTGCATCCCAGTTTGTCAAGTAACAGTAATGCTTCTTAGCTGAACACATGCTCTTCTTCCCACAGCGCAACGCGTGGTCAGCAGAGCCTGCTCTAGCTTCAGAATTGACTAAACCAAGAAAATCGAGATGACAAACGAACCTATTAAAGAGATCCTGGGAGCGCCAAAGCATCCCGATCCTGTAACTGCTGAGAAGAGCAATAACAATGACTGTGTAATAACCACCATCCCCCTGGTCAGCGAATGCCAGCTGACGGCAGCGACGGGGGGAGCAGAGCTCTCCTGCTACCGCTGCACCATCCCCTTCGGCGTGGTCATCCTCATAGCCGGCATCGTGGTTACGGCTGTGGCGTACAGCTTCAATTCCCATGGATCGATCATCTCGGTGTTTGGATTGGTCCTCTTGTCATCGGGACTCCTTTTGCTGGCTTCTAGCGCAGTGTGCTGGAAAATCAGGCAGCAAAATAAGAAAGCGAAGAGGCGGGAGAGTCAGACAGCACTTGTGGCACATCAGCGGACCTTGTTTGGGTAAAGACGACCAGGAGAAGGCTGGATGGAAGACGGAGCCCTTGTAAATCAACTTGACTATTTATCAATAGGTCGGATTGCAGGATTTAATTTAACGTTGGAAATGAACTGAAATGAAAATGGAATGGATTAAGAAAGACTCTAAAAAGTCCACAAATGCTCTTAATGTTTTTCTTACTGCAGACATAGCGGTAATTCTTTCCAAGACAGAGGGAAAATAATTTTCCTTCGTAGAAAACAGTGTTATCATAACTCAATCCAGAGCATTCTGCAACATGCTGATCGTGTTTGAAAGGGAGCTTGTGAAAACTAAGAAAATAATTTTAACTGACTTAAAATGCCAGAGATCTCCTTAAATACTGTGACATTTGACGAAGGGAGAAGTCACGGCATTTGGAGTGACTACAAGGTTATGGCCAGATTGCCAGTGACAGTAGAACACTGTTGCTCGGAAAAAAGCAATAACAACCAAGCAAACTGCAGATTGCTCGATAAGCTGATTCTTAGATTCTAGGTAACCTTTTCTCCCCAGTGATATCTGTGGTACTTTCCCCCTTTTTTTAAACAAACTAATATTAATTTTGTTTTGCTATTGAATAGAAATAGGTAGAAATGTGTAATTATATTGTCTAACCTAAATAACGAGGTATGAGTATAGCTTCATACGTGAGACTTTTTTGTAAATTAAAGTGGTCAGGTTTAGCACTTTTCATTATTTTGCTATAAAACTAAAAAGTAAATTTCATTAAAATAATATTCAATGCTGCTAGAGCTTTAGAAAATCTTTTTTTATTGTTATCAGGATAACTTGTATCTTCAACTTTGAATACTTCGTGATTTATTTTTATTTGTAGAGCAACAGCTGTGACAGTAACTGTGAACATACATACCACTGATCTGTTCCAAAAATCTCTGTAGACCGTGGATTTTGATTTGACAGCCCATTCCTCTTGCAGCTTCATTTACAACTGAATTATTGAAAAATCCTAGGGGTCAGTTCTTCAGACACTTATTGGCATAGCCAGTTTTACTCAGTTATTAATAATTACTCATGGAAGCAAAGTCATTCAGGTGTAAGTGTTCACTGGATGAGTGTTGGGATTATGAATCTGTGTGAAAATGCAGGTCTCAGGTGCCACCGTATGTGTGTGAGATGTTTGATTCTGTAAATCCTGTTCTAGAAGTCTTCCAGCTTTTCTCAGGTAATGAATAATTGAGGGGTTGGCCCCGAACTGGAGCAAAACCAAACATTATTTCATCCTCTCTATGATGAAGGAAAGCGGCGCTGAGCTAAGCCGCAGATGTCCACCTCAGTGAGTGTTTATGAGGGCGTCCAAAGGCAGAGGGGATGCTTGCAGGCCTCTCTTTCTTTTTTCTCCCCCCGCCAGACTCACAAGGGCTGACGTGATATATATATTTTTTGCTTCCCACTGCTACAGCCTCCTCTTTGCCCTCGCTCCCGGCAGTGGGAGCACGCCTGCCGAGCAGGGGCTTGCCTTCAGCAGGTCGTCCCCGAGCCACACGCTTCTCCTGCCGAAATCACCCAGGCATCTTGGCTTAGGTGCCGCCTTTTCCTCTGCCCTGCGTGGTTTAAGGTTGTTACATCCATAACTTATCCCTGGATTTGCAAAGTGCGCTGCATGTTTTAAATAGAGCTGGCTATATGCGTGGGAGGGGATGTTTGGAGTCACTATTTGCGTTGCCACACTCCATGGTTACCAGAYGCTATAATAAAATCACTTGCATCAGAGGAAAGCTGACAACACATTTTAGCACTTCCATAGCTCTAACTTAATCACGGCAGGAAGCTTTCCTTCTGCTAGGAGAACATGTTGCGTCACCAGAACATCTGACACCGGTGTCTAATGTCAATCACTTTGCTTAAGGTCATTACAAATATTAGGGTGTCCCCTTACGATGTACAAGTTTTGCATGAGTGACAATTCATGGGAAATGCATAGCATGATAAATAATGCAACAGGTGGACTAAAGTGGTGTCTTTCCTGTTTAAAATGAGAAAAGTGATTGACATTAGCAAAGCTGGGTAAGCTAAATAGGGCTGTTTATTTTCTTTCCCCTGGGAACACAATAGTTCTTCTGACTCCATCTCCCCTCCCCACTTCTTTCTCCCCAGTGGAGTTTTGCGGACGGCCGAGAAGAGCGTTGCGGGTGATTCCCGCTGCCCGCGTGCAGCAGCTCAGCCCTGCGGGTCGCGGACGGGGCCGAGGGCGGGAGCAGGCCTCTCGCCCTCCGCAGAAGGCTTCCCCATCCTCGGGCTCGCCCTCTGCCGCTGGCGATACAGGCGAGCTTGCGCGCGGTGTGCCGTGCGCGGAGGGAAAGGAGAGGTGCAAGGTGAGGCTCTGCCCCAAGTCGAAAGAAAAAGCCAAACTCGGAGGAACGTAGGCAACGAGTTTTGGGAGCAGGTTTGTAGGAGGGGTAGATCAGGGCGAATGGGGACTGCTTGCTCTGCAACTGCTAGAGATTTCCTTTCCCTCATCTCTGCTCTCTTTATGTTTAATCTGCGTGTGTGAGTAAAGAGCAGAGTGCATGCACCAGCCTCTGCCTTGCGAAATGCGGAGCATTTAGACGTTAAGGACCAGGTAAGCAGTGCCARACTGCATTACAGAGATGTTAAGACTGATCCCCCAGCATTGCAAAGCTTCAGATATCACCATGGTGTCCTGTAATACCCGCTAACTGGCAGGCTGAGATGCCTCTAGATACTACGGGACTGCTACAGCACAAACCGCCGAGCTCGGTAGCGTGGGCTGTATCCTTGTGAGGCAAGGTCCTCGYGCAAGCATCTTCATATCGAGCAGCGAGTGAAAGTCCGTGCAAGAATTCGCCCTTACTTGCCCTTCATTCAGAGAAGCAAAATGATAATTTACAGGGAAGAATCCCAGCCCCTGGTTGCGGTGTCCTGCAGGAGCGAGGCAGGGCTTACGTGTGGATTAGGCAGAGACCTYGTGTGCTGTTCAGGAGCGTTTCATCACTGCGTTGCTGCGTGGCCCTAGAAACCTGCCTGGGCTTCTCCACTGTGACTTGTGTGCTTTGATTTGGGGGCAATCTGAAGTAGCTGTTGGCGTCTTTTCTGAATGGCCAATGACGACACCCAGCATGAGTCTCCCAATCTGTATTTCTGTCTTTCCATACATCTATATGTTACAGACATACTTCATTGTTATCCTCTCTCTCCCTGCACCTCTCATCCAGGTCGCAACATAGGAACAATACATTTTTTTTTAGCCCTTAAAAATAATCGTTCTGGAAAAGGTGCTACAGAGTACAGCAAACTCATGGCTGCACTCAGGCTTAGCACCTTCATTTTACTAYAAAATGCTGATATTGCACTCAGTTAGGTCTGAAATGTTTTTACAAGAGCCAGTGGAAAGCGACCGCCCTCCCCCAAGCTGGTCAGCTACAAACATAAAAGTTCTGCTTCATCTTTTGAACCCCATAATCTAATCCGGATTGGATTTGGGGTTTCACGCAATCCCCAAAATCTTTGATGCAAAGTCATTTGGGACTTGGCAATTGCCGCTCGGTGTTTTTCGTGGGAACCTGAAAGGCAAAAGTCATCCTGGAGGATGCAACCCTGTGGAGATCAGAATGACTTTCCCGTTCAGAAACACCTTCCCTTCTGGTGTGAAAAGGCTTTGAATGCGACAAATGGTATTTTGGTTCTGGGTGAGGTTGGGTGGGAGCTGATGCAAATTTTATTGTCACAATTGCTTGTCTCTCCCTTCCTGAAAGCTCTGGCAGCATTGCGCAAGAAGAATTGCCCTCACAAGGATAGAAAATTATCTAATAGGGGAATTGCGCTGGTGCACTGGGCAAATGTTACGGGGATCTTAAATAATAATTTCAAAACCTAAGCACAGGAAATTGTGTCTGTAACTACACCCTGTATTGCTATTGTACACAAAGCCGGTTATGGCCTGGGACAGTATTTTAAAATAATAATCAGTTTGGTATGACAATGCTTAATATTTGTTCAAGTCAAAACGCCCAATTTACGATTCCCAAGTCACATCATATGTCATGTGCTGTACGTGACTGTGGTTCTAATACCATAATTTTCCAGGTTTAAAAAAAAAAAGAGAGAGAGAAAGGTTAGTTTCATGGACTTGTGTCAAAAGAGCTAAGTTTCTCTGCCCTGGACACTTGGGAGAGCTCCTGTTACCAAAGAGCCTTGAATGTGCAATATTCCYCTAGTGCTACAGAATAGGAACCAGGGCTTAGAGCAGAGGATCTAAACATATAGGAAGCCCTGAAAGTCTCATCAAGGTCCCGAAGAGGCCAGAGACAAGCCCTCTGGAATATCCCATATTCTCGCTTGAGCTTTGCTTGTCCTGAGTCCAAGTCCAGGGCTGCAGTCCCTTTAATATCGGAAATGGAGGTTGCCACGTACGTGCCAGCAGCTTTCACCTGATTTGTTTTTACAGTGGGCTCCAAATGAGAAGAGCAGAACCAGACCAGCTGCCATCGTTTTGCTGATGTTTTTCTGACACCTCTGATACCTCTAGGTCGTAGGACTTTTAAGCTACATCAGTATAAATCCTTGTCAACTACAAAGGGCTTTTGTAGATAAAAGTACATTAACAAATAAAGAATTGCTCTGTATGATGTGCAAACTGATGCAAACCCTGGTAAAACTTTATGTGTGGACTAAATCTTACAGGCTAAAATATGTAGAAGAACAATGGTCTTAAACTGCAGAATCAACTTGAATTTTTGGCTTTTATTCAGGTTGTTGATGTCACTATTAACATGACAGAGGACCTAATCCTTCCTCTTGTGCGCAGCCAGTCGGAGTCCTATTGTCCTAACTGATGCATCCAAAGCTTTGCATTTGTGGCAAATGTATCATTTTTGAAAAACAGCTTTCTTGGATTGACTACTTTCACTTCTTACTCTGCTGTTCTTTCTGGACTCAGAGACAAAAAGTCTTAAATTTTAAAAACTGAGAGGAGAAACAGAAAGAAGGACGCACCACTGCGAATGCTGGATGTTAGGCATAAAGTCACGGAGGGACTGTAGGACTTCACACAAGTTTGTACAGTGCCTAGTTGAGCGACAGAGACTTTTAAAAATCATATTAGTCTTGTTTCCGATACAGCCTTGGCTGTATCCTCAGTTTCATTCTTATAAACTCCCTGAAGACCCCAGGTTAACATCGGTCTTGAACCTCCCCTCGCATTTCTTCCCCTGTTCTGTCTCTCGGGGACTAGCCAGCGCAGCAAAAAGGGGATGTTGGACCTGTTACCCTCTCTTGCAGCAGGCTAAACCATGCAGCCTTTGGGGTCTGCAGGGACAGCGCCCCGGCATTTTTGCAAGTTATCCAGCATTCAGCCTTGAAGAGGGAGAGATTTCTATACTGCAGCAAGCGATGKCAGTGAATAAGCTGTTAAAAAACAGCAAATAGCAGCAGCACRGCCCCCTTACAGCTCAGCCGCGTTCCCCTTTGAGCCCGCGGGCCCGGGTTTGTGAATAGAGTTAACAGCTTTCCTGGAAAACTGGCCCATGACATTATTTCCTTGTGAACTCCATCCACCTGTCATGTTAGGGCTTGGGGCGACGCCAGCACTGGCAGGAAATAATAGGCAGCAGGATGCCGGTGTGTGTCGATGGCCCTGACCCTCCCATTCCTGAACATGAACACGCCGCGGGCGCGCGGGGCGTCACGGCAGCGCGGCTCCCGGGCCCGCAGCAGCGCCGGGGCGGGATGCACAGCCGCTGAAACAACATCCAGGCGGCCGCGCCGTGCTGCGCGGGAAGAGCCGCCGTGCYGCCGCCGCTGTGCCGCCGTGCCGCCGTGCCGCCGTGCCTCGCTCTTCCGCCTCGGCGCTGGGCGCGCGGGGGCCGCCCGACACGGAGCAAAGTGCCAGGCGCGCCGGAGCGTGCTCGAGCGGAGGTTCCGCCAAGGCTCCGCGGAACGACGCTCGCCCCTTCCCCGGGCAGCGCGCYGGCGAGGGAAGGGCACCGCTCGCGCAGAGCTGCCTCCTGCCKCTCTCGCGCCGCTGCCCGGGCCAGGGCGGCTCAGCTCAGCCCTTAAGCCACAACCTCCTGGGGGATTAAACGGCCAGCGAGGGGTCCCGAGCTGGGCCTCAAGCGAGACCCGGGCTCGGTGTGCGGCCCGGCGCCACGGCCGGCTCCCCCGCCAGCTCCGCTCCCGGGATCGGCCGGCAGCCTGCCCTCGCCCCTGCCCGACGCGCGCGGCCGGGTCTGCCCGAGGTCCCGCACGGCTGCTCCTCCCCGAGGCGCTCGGGGCATCGGCCTGGGGCATCCGGCCCCTCGGCGCTGGAGACGGCCATCCTCCCCCTAAGGAYAGGCATTTTAAACCCAAAATTCACCAGTCATTTTTGATATCTTGAGATGTTCTGTGTCGGCTGAAAAAACCCCGCATGTGTACATACACACACATACACTTCTGTGACTACACAGAGGGCAAATACTTGAGATATCTGTACTTGTAGTGCTTGYGCCATGAAAAGGCGCTCCCCCAACGGAGACTTCTTCCCAGGACTGATGGCCAAGAGCCGGAGCAGCTGCTGGAATGGCCTGGCATGGCAGCGCTGCGGCTGAAAGCAGAGCTTGTCCGTCAGCCCGTGCCCCGCACTCCCCGCTCCCGCGTCAGTCGGTGGCTAAGGACCGTCCGATCCCACCGGCCGCCTCCGGCAAAGCCCTGCCTTCCTTTGCCGAGATGCTCTGGAGGAGCCGAGCTCCCGCTGTATCTCACGCCGTGTAGCCCCAGAGCGCCTTGGTTACGCGCGCGCGACACGGGCTCGTCCCTCCGGGGCGATGGCGTGTTGTGTGCGGGCGTCCGTGCGGCCGCTTCTGTTTGGGGTCTGGTTTTAAATAGACGGGGACAGAGAAAGCTCCRCTCGTTGCCGCCGCGCTGGTGGTGCCTCAGAGGATGACCTCGGCTGCCGCGCAAGCAAACGGGCTTCTCAGTCATCGCGCTGGCTTGTTGAGCCGAGTTCGTAAAGAAACATCCTGCTCTCATAGCCGCTTCCCTATAAATAAAGAGTTTCATAAGAAAGTCCAATGACTGGATCAATTGCTTCCTGATCTGGAAACAGAACCGGTACAGCTACAGCTGAATAAAACCCGGGCTAGAGGCAGACCATCGTGCCACCCCTTAACCTTTCTGCTCCTCCAAAGGCAAAACTGCTGCAGCGAATAATGTCTTTTCCGTGCAGCGATCAGAAGGATAGCGACGTTGCTGCTGACATTTCAACTTCTGCAAGACGAGCAATGCAATGCAATGCAATGCAATGCAATGCAGTAAGAACGACATCTTCACTTGCCTTTTAAAATGAAAACCCAGGAAACCAGCTGCTCTGCCCCTGCCGGAGCCCTGCAGCCCCACACCACAGCGGCTGAGGCGCGGCGGCTGTCGTAGCTTCGGTCACCACCAATCCAGCTGGTGGGCGGCCGGGCAAGCTGCCGGCGCTGGCGCTGGCTCTGCGGCGCGTTGGGGAACGAGACGTTGGATCCTTCCCCACGGGCCACGAACCTGGGGCTTGATCACATGGCATCAGCTTTCACTGCAGTCTTTGGGCCATACGGTTAATAAAAGCCATTCCCCTGGCGGCGGTAAAACCACTTGCGCGGCCGCTGAAGGGTTACTGCGGAGCTGCCGTAGTAATGAACCAAGACCTGCCCAGGCAGAGCTGCAAAATTTGAGCCTGGTGCTGAAGGGCGTTTTTGAGCTGCCCATTGCTGAACGAGCGCAGCCGCGCGGCGGCCGGCCGGCCGATCGGGACTCCCCTCGCCCGCGGGCCGCGCTTTGCAGCTACCCGGCTCGCAGGTCTTCTGCAAAACCCCGCCGCCGTCTTGCAGGACTCTGCCATCGCCCCCTCCGTTAACGCTGCGCACGTTTTCTGTTGGCCTCGCGCGGAGGCAGCCAGAGAGCAGTAAATGTGGCCGACGGCTCCGCGCGACCGAAGCCGGCGTTAGGAGGAACCGGCGACGCGCTGCACCCCAATCCCAATGCACGGGTGAGCAACGCCAGCCCCGACCGCGGAGCYGGCACCACCCGCTCCCGTCCGCAGGGGCTCCGCGTGCGGCCGCAGCGCCCAGCCCTCCCGAATCCGAATCCCGCGGCGCTGCCGGGAGCTGCCGCCCAGCTACCTGCGAGAGGCCGTTCGCGGTGCACAAAAGGCCTGTGCAAGCCACACAGGGACGCAAATTTTGGATATTTTTGAGCGCCATCTACTGGAGTTTTATCTGTTTTCTACTTATTTGCATACATAAGTGTGTTGCTTATATATCCCTATATCCTGTCCATATAACACCCTGTGCTAACAGGGATGAAGGATCACAAGCGGAGGAGAAGGATGAGAAAGCCGCACTTGGGGCTGCCGTGGCTGCAGGCGTCCCGCGGTGCCCAGCGAACGCTTCCCCGCGCTCACGGCTTTTRACGTTTCTCAGCTTTAATTTCGCTGGGTGAAAGGAGATTTGCCATTGCTAGAGCTCCAGCTGGTCAGAAATTCTCAAGTGAATAGTTTTCCCCTGGAAAATGAGGATCTGATTAACTCAAAACAATTTGCAGAAATGTAACAATTTTGCTGTTCATTCATTTCTACAGGAAGCTGTATTCATTGTGTTAAGAGGTTTAATTTTCAGCTGCATTGTTTTAAAAAAGGCAAAATGAGAAAGCTGACATGAGACATTTTCGTCTTGCTGAAATGAAATATTGTGCGCCTATATGAATGTCGTGTACCTAAATCCATGCTAAACTCCCGCGACTGGGATTTGCGCCCTGATTGGGGATGGTGAACAAAGCGAGAACAAACCTGGAATTTTTCATGGGCTGAAATTCCGGACTATGAAGAACTCTGATCCCTGAATTTTTATGTCTCTGTTCAGCTTTCCCTGTTGTTCTGAGGGAAAATAACCCAACCTGGGAAACCCTTGCTCTCTGGAGCCCTGCAAACGCGGCCGGCATCAGGTTTGCGGATCGCTTTGAGCACGTTCTCGTTTGCACCGAGCCGTCCTTCGGGCAGGGCTGAAGCCCCCCGCGACCGCCCGGCCTCGTGCTCCGAGTGGGAATTCCCCGGTGCGCCGGGGCGCGCGGCCCTGCCGGCGCTGCCGTGCGGAGGGGACGAGCCACCGCGCTGGCTCCCTGTGCCGCCGGCGGAGACAGCAGCAGGGAACACTGTATTAACCCGTCTGATGCGATTTTTTTTTTTTTCCCCAGGGAAATTTAAATCCACTTTGAAGCAAAGTTCTCCCTGGGGCCAGAGCAGCGGTTCAGCTGAACACGAGAGACGCGATCGAAGCCACTTTGGGCACGGACGGGACGGAGGACCACGAAGCCGGGACGAAAAGCGCCCGGTTCAGAAACGCGCCGGCTCCCCGGCATGTGCCCAGCGTCTGACGCTGGGAGCTCACGGCCGTCCGACCGCTGCCTCGGGAAGCGTCGTATCGGAGCCCYGCCGAGCGTTACAGCGTCCTACCGCGACGACGGGCTGAGCGAGCGGCCGGGGGCCTCGCGGAGCCGGCGGCTGCTCGCGGGCGGCCTGGAGCCGCGGAGGAGGATCCGAGGCTCCGAAGGCGGGAAGGGCGGGTTGTACAACGTCGGTTCGTGTAAAAGGGGTTTTGAGTCTGTTAGGAGCGAGTGGCGCCTCCGGGCAGCGACCGCTTCCAGCGTGATCAGCGAGGGTGCCTGGCGCTGGGAAAGGGAGAAAATGAGAAGTTGGGTTGTTTTTGCGTGCAGACTTTGGGAGTCCGGGAGCAGAGCTCCCTTCCCGCTCCAGCGGCTCCGCGGCCACCGCCTGTGGTCGAGGACGGAGGGAAAAGCCTCTTCTTTTTAACAGGATCCTTTCTAACGCTGGCAGGTTTCCCTCATCTTGTTCGAGACGTGAAGCATTAGCAGGCAGCTTTCTCATGCGCGGGCTGTGTTTATGTAACTCAGTTTTATCATACGATGTTGGAACATTGTCGTAGCGTTTGCCAAATACAAGCTTCTGGCTCAAGTTTCTGGATATATTTAAAATTTTTCCGTTGTGGGCTAATTAGCTACGCTTCTCATTAGACATTTGCTCCTTATTGACTAAATTAATCCCTATTTGATTTTCTCAAACTTGTTTTTTCAGACATTATTTGTTTTGTTGTTTGTTTGCTTTTTAACATCAATTTAATTAAACAGCATTATTAGCCTTGAGCTGCAAACAATCATTGTGTTATGCCTTAATCTTTCCTCACTGAAGTAGATGAGTTGAAAAGCTTAATTCTCCAAATTTAGAAATCTGCCCTGAAAAACACACGTGCAAGAATATAGGATGTAAAGAAACTACAGTGCTTCTTCACTGCGAGTCCCTGGGACGCGACCTTCGTCTCGCTGGCGGCAATAACAAAACTTTCACGGGCTTCCATAAAACCAAGGTTTTACCCACAGCTGCCTACCTGTTGGCAACGACTTTTTTGTTGTAAAAGGAGTTTCATCTTCGTGATAGTTTTATAGAACTGAGGAAAGAAATTTTATATAGTCTCAGTCAAAGCCGAGAACCATTTCACGCAGACGAATCTGAGGAACGTCTCAGGCAGAGGCGCCTCAGGCCGGGTCACCCGGACCCACGGGATCCGCGGGTGGGTCTTCCCCTGCTTTCTGGGGGCTTTACCCCGAGCGCGTAAAGGAAGAAGGTGCATTTGCTGCAAGCGTGAAGCTGCACTGGAATGCGTTAAACCAGCCCGGAGGCTGGGAATTCGCGTTCCAGAGGTTTTCGTCACAGTGGAAGTCACTTGGTTTGGGGCCATCCATCACGCAGGCCAAAAGCCCTGCAGCGCCACAGCCTAACTGCAATCTAATCACGCTGCAGTGAGAAGCGCAAACGGTGCCGGTTGCCACTGCCGCGCAAAAGGTTGCTCTTAGCTGTCAGTCTGTCCATCAGCGCAGGAAAGGCAGCTTCCCCGCTGTTTACCAGCCTCGCGGAGGGAACCTTGGCCCTAAATCCGAAACAAACTTCCCCCGCAGCGGCCGCCAGCCCGGCAGCGCAGCGCGGAGCCCGTGCCGCTGGGCGCCCGGCAGCGCTCGCTTTGGGAGCTCGGGATGTTCCCGGTGGCAGCGCAAGGAGCTGCGAAGGCCGCCGCCGCTCCGGAACCCGGCCTCGCTCGCGCATCCGGAGCCTCTGTCCCCAGGATAGCAGCTAAGCTCGGCATCAAACCCCCTTATTCCCTGCTCTGCGCCTTTTGTCTGGGAGCCATCGAACGCRTTTTGTTCGGATAAAAGCCCTTGCGAAGCCTGGCTTGGGGGTGGATTTCTGCTGCTGTTGCCAGTTCCACCAACAGCACAGAGATGCGTGAAGTCAAGCCAGGGCGCTAACGCTCCGTCCCGTCGGCCCTACACCAGTGCAGAGACCGTCCTACCTCTTCCTCCTCTGTCCTTCAGCTACAGCTCCACCGGCTGGGCAGAAGGGTGAAAGGAGGTGTCTTAAATACACCTCTGACTTCTTACGGTGAAGGTTTCCCAACTCCCMGTCACTCTGATGGATTTCCCCCGTGGGCTAGGGAAGGGATTTGCATACAATGAGGACATTGTTTCTAAGTTAAAACATAACATAGGCTTATTTCATGTCTTTCAAGGAAGGGTTGGAGAATAGCCATATATGTTTTGAAATCCCTGGACCAGGGATTTTGGAAGATGTGGGTTTTTACAATAGAGGGAGGGATTGGATCGCTCGTTCATTTTGGACCTTTCAGTAATGTTTCTTGACTGCTGTTCCAAAACAAAAGCAGAACAAACTGAGTGTTGCGAGTGCCTTATTCAGGACTATTCCAATAATATCACACCTTCTCACTGGGCTTCTGTGATTGCTTTTCCCTGGGATATTGAGAGCAGGKCTCTGACTTCAGCTGGGCGAGCAGTTAACACATTCTCCAGAGTAACGCTTCCAGAGGCAATAAGGAAATTGTAAAGCTGAAGCTGGTTGCAAGCTAAAACGTGCTTGGGACCTCAGACAGCCTGCTGGATGCTTTGGATGGTCAGTCTCAGGCTTCACACTGAAGACTAAGAAAGCAACACCCAGAACACAGCCAAGTGTAAAGCTCCTTCTAAGTCTCTCCTCTGAAAGAAAATCTTGGAGCTTTATGTAGAAAAAAAGAAAAGCCCTTAATATTCTCCCTTCAGGAAATGCTATCATCTTTAAATGCACTTTTATAATCACAAGCACCACTTTCTTTGTTCTTCTTTAAATGAAAGTGATTAAACTGTCAATTGATTAACCGAATTATTTACAGCTGCTGGTCACCCCAGATGGTTTATAATGCGCTTGACTGGCTTGTGAAGGTGTTTGCAAGTCAGCCCAGACTCCTGCTAGACTGAAGGTTCTTCCTGCCACCAGCAGAAGACACAGGTTTGTAAGAGCAAGAGTTCTGCTTTGGTTTTTTCTCCTCTCTCTGAAAGAAGCGGATTCTATGAAGCTCTTACTATGTCTGAGTAATTTGGTTTTAATTTCAAATTGAGAAGGTGGGCTGGTAAAGCCGAGGTGTGTTCTGTGCATGACCTCGTGTCTGCATCGAGTTTGCCTGCAGGCAGGTCTGGAGGGGAGCCCTTGGGTCTCCTGTTGCTGGACCAAATTAATCATTGGTTTTGGTGGTCTTTGCTGAGTCTGTTGTTGCACTTTGAGATTGAGCTAATCAGTAAATATGTTTTCCTTCTGATAGGAGGTTTCCTGTTATCACGACAAATATACGGGGTGGTTGGTAAGCTCAGCTTTGGGGTTAAGTAGGTTATCCTACGGGTTCCCTGTGTAGTATAGCAGGGTTCAGTTTTCTGGTTTAAATACCAGAATGCCCCAATTCCCTTGGCTTTCCCAGGGGATCTGGTAGCTACAGCGCCTCTTGCCCTGAGCTGCTGCTGCTCCACAGCAACGTACCTGCCTGCGGGAAACAGAAACGTAACCAATTCCCCTGCTGACCTTATCTCGCCCTATCTATTTAAAACAGGAAAAGCATGCCCATGGCTCTGCTAATACCTTAAATAACTGAAAGACACCCTGCTATTCCTAATTCCTGACTGCTTCCTTGCTTGCTTTCCTCTTGGCTTGCAACACTTTGCATATGCACTTACGTATGTATATACACACATACACACACACATATATATCTATGTATRCATATGCACTTTCAATTCCCTGCATGCCTTATCCAAGAAAACAGACYGATCTGGGTAATTCTTTTGAAAGCCCTCGGAGGTTGCTCTGTGGAAGGACTGAACCGTTTTCCAGCCATCCCTTGTGGTGTTTTATGGAGTCTGGATGGAAGAGAGCATCTCRTACGATGTCTTGTGTTCTGACTCACCTCGCGAGTCCCTGGTCCGTGATCTTGTTTTAGCGACACTTGTTCTGCTGCCCCAAACTCCCGCTCGGCCGGGCTCTGCGGACGCCGCTGTTGCGGTTCGGCCCCCGCGGACGAGCGTCGCAGAGGGAGCGCCGAGGGGTGCGAACGCTGCTCCCGCTGCCCGGCCCTCCGCGCTCGCCGAGGTCCCCAGGGCGTTTCGGAGATCTGCTTCACTTGAACTTTTACTGTTTAGCAGCCTAACGAAACTGGGCTGGAAGGGCAGGAGCGGCATCCTCTGCAAGTCTGGTGCACCCTTGCAGATAAACATGGCTAGTTTTGTTTAAAACGTTTTCTTGCTCCTTCCGTTACGCCTCGTGCACCCTCTGTGCGTGTTCTGCACATCCTATAGACAGGTGTAGGAAGGTTTACAGTGATTTTTTTGGTGTGCTTGCTTAAGCAATGGCTTTTGTTCACGTTCCACAGTCTGATTTGTGGAGAGTGAACAAGAAAACTACTGTTGCCTTTAGTGTGGTCTGGTGCTATTGCAAAATCAGGTGTTGCCTGGTGGGAACCCCCCACCGTTCCCCAGTGCTCGGTCACTCCAACCTTCAAGCAGTTTTACAAAGAAAGTGCATTTGAGATTAATCACCTAAGCTCTGTTAGGTACTTTTATTTACCTTGCTGGGCTTATCTTTTGGTAAGAAGCTTTCTCTCTTGCTGTCTTGAATTTTAAGCTAGATAAAAATGTTAGCACTTTTTTTTTCTATGTATCATCACTTTGGCATTTTTTCCACAATTATATGCAGAGCTTCATAACTTGATTAATAGGAGTGGGTTTATATTGGTCTTAAGCAGTGCTCTTGGTGTAGGGAATTTGGAAAGCAAATGCGTTTAATGGAGATCTTGAAGGGAAAACACTGATATTCCAGGTCTGTCCATTTGAAGTGAAGGTGTTGAGTGCATCAGTCACTTACACCCGGATATCTCCTGCTTCCACAGATACCTTAAGATACAAATAAGGCCTCTGGGGATCTTAAAAAAAGCAGGGAGATTCTTAAAGCCCATTAGGAAGCTGGCACCATTTTGAGTGTCTTGGTCCTCAGGCACTTCTGCGAAATCTGCTGTTTGCTGTTAGTCTGACAGATCCGGGCAAGGAGGGAAACGAGCTGAATATCCTGATATGTATCTGGATGTTACTCCAAAATAATGAAATCAAATGCTCCTGTATTGATTCTTGGCAAATATGGTCCCTGGACCYGCAGGATCTGAACGGGAAAAGCGCTGGAGGCCTCTGGGTCTGGGAGTTGCTTGCATGACACTTTAAACCAAAACAAGCTGGGGCCAGTCCTGACCGCGAGGCCTCGGAGCAGCCTCCCTGYGCTTCATTAGCTGCGTTTGGTGCAAATCCGCTCGGTGTTTGTAAAGACCCAGCTGTTTTCCAGTGGGGAGCAGCTGACTGGTGGGACAGAACGGCCGATACACGATGGCCGTATGCGCAGATGGTTGTTGTTTCCGATGAAACATTTGCTTTTTATCCGTCAAATATGTTTCCTAGCAGATAAAAGGCCATCTCTCTGCCTGGGTTTGTTTGCTAGGGAGGCTCGAGCACTGTTTACTGAAGGAGGCTGAGAAACGGCTTAACTGGCACGCGAAGCGTGGTGGGAGCGATGGATGGGGAGCTAACTTTTGCCTGAGCGACGTCGGGCTGGTGCTGGTGGGAGCGGTGCTCCGCGCCTGCGGGCCGGGCTCGCGGCCGGGCGTGYGGGGCAGAAACCTCGCTGGGGAGGGCAGAGCTGGTGGGGGGCCAAGCTCTGCTCCTGCTGATGTTTCCTCACGCCAGCTCCCTCCCGTGACCAGGGTCCACCCCAGTCCTTCATCTCGCTGTGTTGCTGCAGCCTGGCTCGTGCTCTCTTTGCCTTCTTGCATGCAGCAGCTGACTGTTACTTTATGATATTTTATGATAGCTGTTATTTTAACGACGGGTGGCTGCAGGAGCAGCTGTCAGCCATCTGCGACCTGAGCTCTGCTGGTCCTGCGGTCCCYGGGGCAGGGTCCGAGCGTGCGTTTTGGCTTGTCCGATTCAACCCTGACCCCGACCCATGATGGCAGTGAACGAGCCTTGTGGCCAGCCGGATGGACACGCGGTGGGGTTGTCGTTACGAAACATGTAGCTCTGGGAAAAGAAACTTACTTGTGAGTGAATATTCGAGTGAGTCAGTGGATCCACATCAGCACAGACTGGGTGCAAGTGGGAGGATGAATCCTTCCAGGCCTGTGCAAAATCCCTGCCCAAATTGTGCTGGGAACGCCAGAAGTTTGCAAAGGCATTTACAAATGTGCAGTCGCTGTGTTTTGAGGGAAAGCAGTGAAAAGAAGTCACTGGAGAGTTAAAAATCCTCTACCACCTTTATTACATGGAGGAAACGTGGCATGGGATGAAAGGAAGAGCTTTATTTGCTGTTGAAGATGTTTGATTCCATGTGGAGGGCAACATCCAAAAATATGAAGTCACTTCCAAAAAACACAGCTGCTGAGCGAGCGCTATGATTTCCATATGCCTGGTTGTCCGAGAACATCTCGGTGGCAGTCTCAGAACAGGAATGTCGTCACGAGCACTGCTGAACTCTGCAGACCACTGGGTTGTTTTTCTGGTCGTGTTTAGCGACACTATTTTGTAACGCTGGCCTTCTGGAAAAAAGACGTTCCCCTGCATTAGCGCGTTACTGGCTTGTTTAATGACGGTTTTGCCTTTAAGGCACGAGATCAAGCAGACTTTTCTATTGCTCTGAAACTCTCTGGATGTGCTTTAGCTCCAAAGGTATATTTTAGTTCAGGCTGTTGGCAAACAAGAAATTCCTGGATGAAATCCTGGAAAAGGTGTTACACACGGGCTCGGCTTAGAGGCCATAGATGATGGGGTGCGATAACCTCCCAGGAGAGCGGGAGGGTGGAAGCACAACTCTGAGGATACATCGGAGCTACTGGAAGTTGTTAGGAGTTGGCATTTGGACGCCCTGTCCCCAGCGTGTTTTCGTAGCTGTGCGCTGGAATCTCGCTCCGAGGTACAGCACCGTGTCCTCTCCTGCTTGTGGGCTAAATTCCCTAATCATAACATTTCTTTTCTACCATTTAAAACAGACCATGTATTCAGGTTTCACTCTAGGGGGGGAAAGTTTTTTTTTCCCCTCTCTGCTCTTTCAGTGAAAGAGTAGGGTTTTTTGTTTAGACACTCGGGTTAAAACAAACACGTCAGCCACTGCTCTGGAAGATTGATCTATGGCAAACCGAGCCCGGCTCGGCTGCCTGTGTGGTCCGGGCTGCGCGTGACCCCCCGAAGCGCCTCAAYGTGCTCCGTGTGTTCGCCTGCGCGTGGGAGAGGAGGCCTTGCCTGCCCCACGGCCGCTCCTGTCGGCAGGCGCGGGACATTCCCGTGCCGGGCAAATAAATACGGCACAACCGAGTAACTGGGCGGGAGGCAACAAAAGTTTTGGGAATGAAGGTGCTGAACCAGTCTGAAGGTAACTTATACTGGAGTAACTGGGGGAGGAAGGCTGAGTTTCCTGGTTTCATCAACGYGTTGGGTGGAAATCCTTGGAAGGGAGGAGAAGGACTGCCTGTGTCCTYGCTGGGGTGCAGCCAGCCCTGTCAAGGAGGCTTCTCAAATTGCTGACAAATCTGCAAAAACGCAGTTTGTGTGCACTGGCCTGAGGTTTACAAAAGGTCGTTGGCTTCAGTCATGGTTCAGCAGAAGTAAAAGCTGTGTTAGAGGTACTTGAAACATGAAGGGGTTGGTGCTCTCAGATGGAGAGGTGTCGGGATTACGTGGGCGCGTGGTGCCACCCTGCCGGCTCTTCTCGAGTGCCCCTTCCGTGCGGCCGCAGCCTGCCGCTGGTGTGCTCTGGCCCTGTTTGCCCGTGTTAACAACTTCCCCTGGAGTTATGGTGTCAACAGGTCGCGCGGGGCAGCGTTGTTTGCGGTGCACTTACGGAGCCGCGGCAGGGAGCCGCTCCGTTCCTGGGTGAGCGATATCAGTAACTGCACTTCTGAGCACAGAGTGCTTTGGAGAAGGTGCTTAAGAGGCAGCTTGGGACACTCCTTGAGTTTGCAAATTATATAAGTGACTTAAATGTTCCAGATACAGGCTACAGCCATAGATGAGTTGTATACAGTCTTTCAGTGGACTGCGCTAGCTTTCTGACCAGGTTTTATTTCTCTCCATTCCCTCCAGAAAGTCAAGTGCTTGTCCAGATCCTGTGTYTGCTAGCAAGCTGCTGGGTTTATGTCTATATTCAAATTTCCCCTTCATGCAAACCATGGATCTTGGGAATTTCCTATAGACCTCAACGGGTTTTGGAGCTAGCTCATAGGTGAGCAAATTGCTTCAATTAGACAGTCTGTAATCTGTGAGAGCAAGCGGCAGCCGGCTGCACACAAGCCCCTGAGCTGCTCCCCTCTGCTTCTTGCCTCCTCCTCAAACTGCTGAAGGACTTTCCAGCATGTGATTAGTTTCTCATGGAGAACAGCTTTTTTTCTTTTCGAACAAAAAAAAAAGGGGGGGGGGTGGAGAAAAAAATACCCACCCTCTGATTTGCCTTGTCGGATGTAGGAATTGTAATGACTCAATGAAGATGTGGATGTGGGCTCGCCGGGCGCTCGGCCCCGGCAGGCAGCGTGCTGCGTGTTCAGTAGCATGCCTTGGCTCAAAACCTCTCCCAGCAGGAAGCTTATAATGAAAGGGTTATTGAGCAAGGAACAGAAAGATTTAAACTAAAGTCACTCCAGAGTGAACAGCTGGCTTTGTTTTTAATTTGTGCTATCAAGAAGGGATGGAGGGGGAGAAAAAAAGGAAGTTCTCCCTCCTTCACATTGGGGACATCCATGACCTTCAGGTGCTTAATCACTGCATTTAACTGCTCACTTTTGACGCTTCCACATCTGTAACGTCTCTTGTCTGAAAAGGTAGTGAAGTGCTTTAAAATTGTGGYTGTGAATTGAATCGCCACCCCCTCCCTGGGAGAAGCTGACCGCAGCCAAAGCGGAGAATAAGTGACTGGCCCTGGGAAGCTCAGTGCCGGAGGCAGGACCGGAGCCCGGGACACAGCACTCCTCCGCGCTTGCTTTCCTGATGAACATTTATTTTATGGAGGCAGAGTATGTGTCAGGAYGGAGGGGAAGGGTGGAAATCTGGGGCTGGAAGTGTGCTTGCCAGCTTTTACCATGAATTAATTGTATTTGGCTTGCCCAGCTAGCATTCATTGCCTTGAGAGAATACAGAGTTTTGCAAGACTGAACTATCCCAGCTCCAGCTGTGACACTTCCTACCCCAAACACTCCAGCAAAAAACCCCATGCGCTACCCTTGGTTTTTGAATGCGCTTTATGAGTACTGATGATCTCGTGCTTGATAGCTGCCTGTTGCCACTGCATCCGTCCCTGACTTCTCCCCTCTGTCTGCAGCGTGTCCGGTGCTGCCTGGTTAACTCCTTCAGCCCCAACTGCGGCTGCATTTCATGCGAGATCCGCATGTGTTGTGAAGCTCATAAAAGAAGTGAAGGGCTCTTTAATGAGAGAGTTGCTCTGTCCGTGCTGGGTATCGTCAGTGCGGCCTCTCTTGCGGGGAGCTGCTGCGTGCTCCGTGTTCAGCAAACTGCCTGCAGACTCCTGCAGCACCGCCAGGTCGCTGCTTCCCCAGCAGACGTGTCCCTATTGCTCGGGGTGTCAAACCGGCTGGGCAAAGGGGACAAAGTTGGCAGGGAGCTCCCCCCGAATGAGCTGCCTGCCCCCCTCCGGGTGGTGATGGGACCCGGCTCCTCTGCACCTTGTGGATGATGCCAGTTCAGACGGCAAGTGGAAAACGAAGTAAATTATTTATATCTTGCTACTGAAGCTATTGTTCCTGGGTGATGGCTGTGTTTTCTTCCCTCCATAGCCTGTAATGCAAGCAGCTTCAGAAGGAAAAACTAAAAATCCCACTGATACCCCCCCCCCACACACACAGAGGAGTTCTCCATGGTGGAAAAGGGAAAGAAAGTTGTCTAGGCTTCAGGTTGATGGAAATCTTTGGTTAATCAAAAGAACAAGAGAAGCTGTGTGCTTCTGTGCTGTTTCTGCTCTCCTCCAAGTCTCTTGTGGGARCAGGATGAGGAGCACTAAGGATGCCCACTCCGTGGGGTGGGAGGAGATATCACAGCCCTGTCCAGCAGGAATATTGTTGGTTCCTGTGCCCACGCCTTCACCAGTGACTTGTTTCTGCAGACACGCTTGGCCCTTGAAGGTCTGGGTGAACTTGAGCCTGCTGGGCCCTGGGAGCCTGTGAGCTTTGTAGGTGGATGTCAGCAGTATCTCTGTGCTCTTCTCACCACCCCAACCAGAGTGATGCTCAGCTGTGCATTCAGCGAGGAGGGAGAAGGTCAGCAGAAGGAGATGAAGCAATGCTATGAGACCAGCTCCCCTGAGCAAGGGAAAGGTGTCAGCCAAGCAAGTAGCAGCAATGTGGGCACATCYGCAGCAATAAGACATTTGGGTCCATATGTTGCTGTGCTGTAAAGCTCTGATCACCGGTGTGTAGGCTGCGTGGTGTGAGGGAAGTGTGCGGGGCCACKGGGCGACATGCGACTCCAAGCCCCAAAGGCTTCAGGAAACCCTTGCTCTTACCTGACTCAGAACAGAGGCTTTAATTGCTTAATAGTGCTGGGAGCCCGGTGCAGAGAGCATCAGCACACCCAGCTCTTGGGGTGGCTCCTGGAGAGAGGAAATGCTTGTTACAGCTGGCTGTTAGCTTGGGCTAATGGACCTTCCTGGCTGGGCGTATCTGGGACCTGCCTGATGATTTTCGGTGCCTAGGCTGGAGGGGTGGGTGCTCTTAACCCTCGTCTTGTCAGGCTGGGAGCCCTGGTGGCAGGTATGCCACCTCCACGAGTCCAAACGCACGTCCAGAGCGTGGGAGCCCTCTCGCTCATCCCCCGGAGCCCAGCCCACTCCTATATGATAAATAAATCTGTTTTGTTTCCCTTTGGAAGGAAAAGGGCTGAGAGCTTCCTAAAACCAATTGGGTAAATTGTTTATTGTACGAATTTCAATGAGGGTTTTGGAAAGGAAGTGGTCTGTAAGCCCTGATAAACGCTGCATGGCAGATAGCGGCAGGGCAGGGTTGTGGCTCCATCAGGGGTGCGTTGGGGCTCAGAGCTCGCGGGAGCGCGAGAACAAGGAGCCGCATATCACGGACGACAGTGCCTGCCAGGGCCGCGGCTCCTGCCTGCTCTTTCCCAAAGCCTCCGGTGTCGGCTGTTGTCAGAGCCGGGATGCTGGGTTGGATGGACTTGCCTCTGACCTGTGGGCACTGAGGAGACGCATTCCTGGTAGTTATGTGCATGTATTTATTAGGTGATATCGTAAGTAATGCAAATCGCCAGAGCCTGCTTTGCAGCACAGGCAGCTGCTTCCCAATGCTGCTCTGAGTATCCAACTCAAAAAAAAAAAAAAAAAAACCAACAAAAAAAAACACAGAAAAAACCTGATTTTGCCCATGTGTGGAGGAGCAACCAATTAAGCAATCTAGTGACCTAAGTGATCACCCAAAATATACCCAAGTGATAATATTGGTCTGTGCGAATGGTCCTTTCTTGAAGGGCCTGGAGGAAGCAAGAGCTTGGTGAAGAAGGGCTGTGGGCTTGGCTCCCAAAAAAGAGTGAGCAATAAGTAGGCAGTTTCAGAAGCAAGCACAGTGGCCTGGTTGGAGCTGGAAGTCTTGCATGCTTGTGGGTTTGCTGCTCTATTGCTGCAATAGGCTTCTCCTAGAGCTCCTACAAACCGGGGGTCTTGGCTTGCAGGTTAAACCCCAAAGACACCTTATTCCCCTGACCAAGGGCTACTTGTGTAATTATGTGCCTCAAGCATCAGGCACCAAATGAGATGTTACTTTAGCTGCAATAAACGTATTATCTTTCTGCTAAAACCTTAAACTTCCACAAAGTAAGCTTTTAAACTGCTTTAGSTTGAGTTAGCATGTTTTTAGAATCTGAAAATTCAGTGCAGAAAGAGTTCAGTTCAAATGAAGTTGGAGCTGAAAAAGTTCAATAATAAAATGAAGTATAAAATGGATGTTACCTACAAAAGATTACTTTTTTCTAATGTTAAGAAGGATCGTGGCACTTGGCCTAGTGGTTATATTCTAGGAACTAAAAACAAATGTTCATCCCAGCAACTGGGTTTCTATCAAAATAATTTGTGTCTTGTTAAAATGTAGGTAATCCTTTGCAGTCACTATTATGTAAAAGAAAAATACTGGTTTGGCCAGAGCAAAAGCTGTTTTGGAAGATATATGCAAATATCATAGGAGGTTGATTTGTATTGGCCCTGAAGTTAGTTATGTAGTGTTTTTCATTGTCGTATTGAAAATTATACATCATCTGTGGCTCAGTTTTTTTTCCTACTGTTGCTGAGAAATCCCTGGATACTGGTCAAACTTCTCTTGGTGAAGAGAAAATATTTGGTGCCCTAAAGTCATTCTGGAGTAGCTTAAATAATGAAGTGCCTGTTCCTGCAAACCTGGAGTGAGGAACTGCCCGTAACTGACCGTGCGGTTGCAGCAATAGTGGTGAGACGGGACAAACTCGGCTCCTTCTGAGCACGAAGCTCTGCAGATTGGGGCGCGCRGGCTGAAGGTGGGTCTGCCGCAGCTGCGAGGGTCACTGCGCCGACCGCAATGAGCTCACAGGAAGCTCTGTAGTTTCTCTTGGTCCAGATGAGAGAAGTGTTTATGTAGGAGTGTCCTCCCCAGAGCTGGGTAATGGCGCGGTTGGAGCGCTTTCGCCTGCGTTTCGGAGGTAGCGCTGCAATCCCCCGGGGTCGGGCGGGAGGCTCGCAATCAGGGCTCCTGCCCTCGGCTTGATACGAGAGGTGGAGGGGAAATGACTTTCCAAGTCACTCCCAGGAACTCTGCGTTTTTATGCTAAAAAGGCAGGCTTGGCGGATCACGCTGCCAAATTATTGGCTGGAAAAGAAACTCCTTGGAGCTTGTTTTGCTGACAGGAGGTACTGGATGGCTGCGCTAGCTTCTTGGGAGTAAAACTCTTTGCTTTACAAATTTTGGAGGTTTTTTGGAGGACGTGTTCACGGGGGGAGGCCTCGGGTGCTCCAGTGGGGCTCCACAAAAGTTATTTTACAGAGACTAAGCAGCGTGTGATGGCCCAGCCAATATAGCGTGCAATACCCGGTTACATGTGGACGTGTGCCTGTTACCCTCCTGTTCAAGGAGCTCAGGGTTCAACCAGAAAAGCCAGGGAGCAAGTTCTGCTATCCCTATTTCACTGGGACCAAGAGACCAAATAGCTTATTGAAGGGCAGATGATATTATGGTAAAACTGGGGTTTCTACGTCCTCTGCCTCCCAATCCAGGAACGTGGCCATGAGCGAGCAGGAGAAAGGAGCTGGGAAGAGCTGCCATCTCGCCAGCTGATTCCCTGAGCGCTGGCAGGATTACGTCCTAAACCCCTAAGGACGACTGAAAGCCCGGACGAGTGTTTGTTGTGGGGTTGCTACTGGAGGCTGTGGTGTAAGGGAGTTTCTCAGGCATGTTGGTGAGTCATTTGATATAGAAGGAGGCCTGAGACCGAAATTACATATTGCCCCCTCGCCCAGCAGTCAATCCTGGACGGTGGCTGCTATTTAAATCGACAGCAGAAGTGTCAATGTATCTGTGACATTTTTTTTTTAAGATGGTTGAGGAGACCAGGAGCTGACAAATGACTCTTCCCCTTCTCCCTGCTAATTTTGGATTAGCTGCATTTACAAACAGGTGCCGACGTGTCCCCAGGTCCCCAAACTCCACAATGCTCTTCTCTCCAAGGTTTCTGACAATCCAACCCACAAAGTGGGGAGGAACCAGCTAGTTCAGGTGTATGTCAGACACCTACTGAGTGCAGGCATGTTCTTGGTGTCTTGCCCTTTGTACCATATGGAGACAGGTCCTTGGCATCAGGCTTGGCGTCCAATGCTTGGCTGATCTTGTAGTACGAAGCAACAAGAGATCAGGCTTGTCTGTGAGCATGCCTTTCCATTAGGCAGTACTTAGCTAAGCAAAGCTGGAGTTTATGCTGAAGCTTTGTGTGTAAACGGCTACTGAATGTGCAGGAGAGGCTCGTTCCAGCAAATGCAGCCGGCTGCAAGATACTCTGTTTGCACAAATGTCTCAGCACTTGCTGAGGTGCTCTTGGAAGATGCCTTGTCTACAGACATTTCTAGAAACAGCATGTTTATCTCTGAGGCATTTCCAAAGAAAATATTCTGTTTCCCCAGCTTTGCACTGGCAGAGTTCCTATGGAAAAGGAAAATGAAAACTAAACAGCTTCTTTTCAGGGCTTTTCAGTGCTAACCCAAACAGCGTCATCCAATGCTTCCTGTGCAGCTTGGTGCTCACTGGCCATCACCAAGGCGGTCACCTCTGGCATTTCTTTTCCCTGCTGACTCTATGCCAGAGACTTTGGTCCAAACTTAATTGAGGGAAGAGGTGATCAGGCCACTTCCAAAGCCCTGAGCTTCACTTCAAACCATTGATTGCAATGATGAGTGTTGGAGGAGCTCTTGGCCCAGTGAACAAGCCACGCTGGTCAGGGTGAGCAGAGTGTTTTCCCTGCAGGCTCCTTTCAGCATTTTGCATGGTCTGACTTATCCTCTCAAAGGCAACAATAATTTAGAGCAGCTCATGTATGGAGGAGAAGGCCTGGTCTGGGAACCTTTGTAAGCACAGGGGTGACTCCCTCTATTCCTAATCCCAGGGTGTTGCTGGACCCCTGTCCACATCTACAGGCATAGCTTTGTGTTTTGTAGGGTGTGAGCCTGGAAGTGCRTGTGGGAAAGAGCTGGAGCTGCTGCAACCGAGTCCTTCTGTTATAAGCAGGGTCCTGAAGAACTGCAATGAGGTCCCACCATCCTCATATGGGAGAGTCCTGGAGACCTGAATGCAAAGTAGTGGCCAATTTATACACAGAAAAAAAAAATATATGCATTGAAGTCTCTAAAATGTTATTAAATCTTCAAGAAACTTAATCTTTTTAGCTCTTAATATGATTGTCCTGGATTCTGTACCTTCACAAATTCAGCAGGCCTTTCTCATACCAGCCCTGAATGCTCTTTCCCACGGGATCCTGTGTCCTCTCCAGGCTCCTGATGTTCTTCAGTCTTCCAGCACTTGCCATGAATTTGGTCCACAAGTTCAGCACAGTGACTATTACCAGTGTAAACATTAGGAACAAATTCTTCAGTGGCTCTTCTGGAGAAATGTAATCTACAGAATGGATTGTCCAAGATATAATTAGAAGGTTTAGACTTGATAATGCGCAGCTTTGAAGTAGATCTATTTATCAGTCTCTGCTCATTTTTTGACTTCCTGCAATGCTTGCTTCAATTATAAATAATTATTATTGGTGTAAGGCCAAAGATATGAATTCCTTAAATCAACTCTAGCTTGGAGTACAGACCTTAGAAGAAGATGCTAAGGGTGAGGGAGGGCATGGATAAGAATTCAGAATTTGGAGAAGAATACCATGTCTTTGTTGAGCTTGCTTTCCAGACTGCTTTAGTGGATATTGACTGAAAGAATCTGAAGAAAAATACTGCCTAAAATCAACATCCTATCAAGTAACAACATTATGGAAAATGACTTCTCAGAGCTGCTACAGGCCTGAGCTGTCCTGGSAACTACATGAGCATGAGAAGTCAAATGCACTGACCTGAATAAGAATGAGGCCATTTTGGGCAGCTGAAATTTAATGTGGTGCCTGAATAAAAAGGCTTTCCAGTTCACTGGGAGTAAATGTGAATAACTTACTGTTTCTTGGCCGAAATCTCAGCATTAAGAGCAGGCAGCAGCATTACACAGCACGCTTTTCATTACTGATGTCAATTCTGATACAGTCCCAGTGGGACCGCAGAAAGCTCTGCCCCATTATGCTGCAGAACAATAGGATCACTGCAAAAGAAAGACGCCAAGCGTGAACGTGCCAAGCTAATTCCTCTCCGATTTCAGCTTGAGCAAAAACACTCAGGAATGAACATCCTCAAATCTTGAGGTGGTCAGAGTCAATATTCGGATCTGTGTGGTGTGGCTTTTTAATCATCTTTCATTATGCCTGTATCCTAATTCTTGCAAGGATGACGTACTTTTTCTGCCCTGCTGAAATGCCATTACATTGGTGAAACTGTTTTGGAGCCCTAATATTGTTTGGACACTGAATACCAGCAGTGACACTTTGGGCTGCGATGCCAGTCCTCTGACCCTCATCTTCAGTAGTGGTGGCTGATTTCAAGATATAAGACTAATATTTTGTTCTTTTGAGTGGTGTTTGGATCAAGTCATGCTTACAGCATACATTTCTATGGACCACTTCCTAGGACAGTAGAGCTGTTAAGGAAATGCTGATGCCTTGTTGCCCAGATATTTTGATAGCTGTTGGGGTTTCATTACTTTTATCAGTGGCAACTTATAAAAAGTAAGACTCCTCTTCCTGTGTCCACTTTCACAGAAGTTAATAGTGAATGAACAGTGCCTATTTCTGTTTGTAAACCGAGTTGATCCTGAATAGCCAGTTTTTGCTAAGCTGCCTACTTGGGGATGGCCATCAGGTGCAGTGAGCACTAAGTTTGTCCCTTTTTTTTTTAGTGGCTTGGCACAAGCACTTACAGTTTCTGTCACTAAGAAAAAATACTTTTAGATCTTTCCCATTGGTTACTGAATACAAACCATCCTCATTTAACTATATCATGAGGGTAATAAATACATCAGAGGGATAAGCACCAGGGAGGAAGAAGAACTATTTAAACTGGACAATGTTGGCACGAGAACAAATGAGTGTAAGCTGGCCATAAATATACTTGGGATGAAATTTGGAAGAAGGTTTCTAGCCATCAGAGGAGAGAATTTCTTTCAGTTCAAGGAGTGTGGGAAAGAAGCTGAATTTCCTCTAAGATGGAGCTGGGTAATATAAGGGATTATATGTCACAACTGCAGTCAGTAGTTCCAGAGATGCTTTCCCAATCTGTTTCTATTTCAAAGGAAATATGCAAATTTTTGTCACCCTACTTCAGTTAATTTTTTTAAAGGACTTCCTGTGCAGTTCCTTGAAAACAATCAGAATTCCAGCTTTGGACAAAAGATTTCAGATTTTAAATGACTACATGAATGTATTCAGAACAACTGAGAGCACCGACTGAAAAGCAAAGTTGAGAAACAAATTACAAAAAAACCAAACTGGCATCATTCTGCACTTCCTATTTTCAGCACTAAAAATAGTAAGTCATTGGAAACTGGAATTTGGAAAGAATCATGTCAATACATAATAAAGAGAGAAGGTAATAAATCTTTCTTGTCTCATCTCTATAAACTGCATGATGAAGCTTTGAGGTTCTGCAAGGGCTTGAGCACGGTCCATACTCAGAGCTATTATGCCTCTTCCGCTTCTGAAATGCGACACTTCTCCAGCTGATGCAATGTGACTCCCGGGCCTGCTCATGCCCCCGGTCTGTGGTGTTGCGCTGGAGTGACTTGCCAGGGAAACATGTGCAAAACAGCAGTTTGGGGTTCTGCTYGCTTCCTGAAGTTCACTTCTAAATCCTCAGTGTTTTCAGTAGCTTCTTCCTTCAGTGCCATCCAAGAGCTCCTTTTCTCCCCTGGCATGAAGAAGTTCAGCAGAAGTATCCCAAAACTTCATGACTCAGTGCATCTAGTTCAGGACCCAAATATTTTTTCTTTCTTCACAGCCTCCCAGTTTGGATCCATGGGCAAGTCTGTCCTCAGTGTGAACAGTCTTTCTTCTTCCCTGGCTCTTTGCCCCAACAAATTGTTTCCAGGCCCTTGGCAGACTGGTCACTTGGAGGGTCCCTGAGTGCTCCCCCGTGGGGCTTGCCCCCAATAAGCCCCAGATAACGCTCCCAACATATCTTGCATGCGTATGCTTGCTTTTCTCCATAAAATGCCTTTTTCTGGACTGAACTCTCACTAAAGCAGGCCAGGAATTTGACAAAACTAGCTTTTCATAGGGGGGAAAAAGTTTCTCACTTGCTGAAGCTGAAATTTTGTGCAGGATAATGCTGTTTTCAACTAAACTTTCACTGTAATTCTTTGATCCAGAGTGGAATTTCTGGGCAAAATTAAAAGATGAACTTTCAAGTGAGGCCAAATCTTCTCAAGACATTTGACTCGATCTTTTGTTGCATCCTTAAGGCACAACTGTGTCCGCAGAGCTTCAAACTGCTCACAGCTGCTTTTTCCTTTCTTTTTTGGAGGCCTTTAGTTGTGATCAGCCTTCCCCATTAGTTCTAAATTATCTTCATAATCAGCACTTTAATCCTGAGTTTTACGACCTATGTGGTTTAAGATAGGGTGACCAATGGTGTGGAGACTGGTAGGAACTAAGTGATCTGCCCCTGGTCCCTGTTTGGTGGGCCTTGGGGTGAAATTAAAGATTTTTGACTTTCTCCCCAATAACCCATCTGCTCCAATCTGTTCTGTCTCCCAAATTCAGAAGATTCAATTTCAGAAGATTTTGCTGCTCTTACCACTATCTAGCAAATCTGAAACTGCTATTAGAACTGGATATTTCTTCTGAACTTTCTGAACTTATTCTAGCATCATAGCTATAATGTCACCTGAAGATTTGCATTTAGTAATAATATCAGAAATATGGAAACTATGATAAGTAMGGAGGCTTAAATTGATTTTGCCAGCCTCTGCTACAGAGAACTGCATGTAGAAGGCAGTGCAAGCCACTAGGAAAGCTGAAGTTGTTAGATATTTTGGTATGCCTCTACCATCGGATTTCCTCCCACGATATAACCTGATTTTACTGCAACTCCTGCTTCTTTCTGTAATCTCTTGTAATGGTCAAAATGATAAATTACCCCGCCCTGGAGATGTTTACAGTTCCCAGTGTGTTGAGGGTGGAACAGATGCTGGGCGCTCCCATCTTCCAGTTGTTCTCCAAAGATGCTGTTACTGGCCAGGGGGAGACTTTGTCAGTCARTGACCCATGCTAATAAACATTCATGGGAGCCCCTAAGCAATGGGACATGTAAGCAGAGCCTCTGAGACTGATTTTAATGAATTTTTGTAGCCAGTTTCCCTCCCTCTCTCTTGTTTTTCCAAATGAACTGTAGGAATAAACTGAAAAGCACTGTATATGTTATAAGCACACAAGGAAATGAGCCAGAAAGTGATAGGGTAAGTCTGAGTTATTAAAGTTGGGTCATACCCTGAAGGAGATTACAGCAAGATGAGCCAACATAAATATACACTATATTTCTGTCATATGTCTTTGTTAATGCCCTGGGTGGTCTGCAGTCAATTAACAGGGCGAGGGGAGAAAAGTAGAGCGCAGGATTATTACAGGCTCCAAATCCAGCTGGTTGGAACCCAGTTCTCATTAACTGACTAATTTATACTCTTTCTCTGGACCGGGGTTTGATATCAGTGTGGTGTGAATCTGGAGTAATGCCTCTACTGATGTGTTTTACTGAATCAAAGTCCCACTGACATCGGAGTCTGTCCCTCCTGCCCCTTTTCTTGTTGAACATTCTCAATCCAGTAGATATCAAGTGGAGGTTTTCACTCAAGCAGGCGGGCCTGGCGATAAGAAAATCCATGCTATGTTAAGTGCAAATCTTGCACAGCCAGTCTGTTTTACAGGTTTTCTACATTAAGACCTTGATCCCTGGATAACCTATAAGGGAAGGCATACTGAGGTTTTGGAGGAGGATTCATAACGCTGGAAGACATTACCGTATTGGCCATGAGTACAGAGGGTGTTATCTCTTAACATGTAGAGCCAAATCCTGTTTTTCATTAATCTGGTGCAAATCTGGGAAACGCTACTTTCAGTGCGTTCACTCAAAGTTCGTTCCCGGTGTAATAAGAAACAGAGCACTGGTCCAAAGATTAAACCATCAACTCGGAGTGTTRAATCCTACTGTTATTCCAGGTGTGTATGCTGGTGTAATCCTGACTTAGGGCAAAAATAAGGGCTGGAACTAAGCTGCTCTGTCAAACCCGAAGGGCCTTGCCCATAGTGTGGCACCCTCCTGAGCAGCCTGCCGGAAAGCAGAGTCCTGTCCTCTTCCCCTGCCCGGGAATGAGTCAGGACTGGCTCTCAAGGATGAGGCAGTGGGACYGTGCCCTTGCCTCCGGCAGCTGTTGAGCAGGGCTTCGCAGTGATCCCCGCACGTCAAGGTGCAAGGGGGTCTTAGCGTAAAGCTCAACCRGCTCTTGGGCTGATTCAAATGGGCTTTTGCGCTCCAAGTCCGTAGGACTTTAGCCAAACGATCTCCTCCAGGGGTGGGCTGGGCACCTCAGAGCAATGTCCAACCCTGTAGGGCCTAAGCGGCCCCAAAGGGCTCTTGGGCGGCTGGAGAGCAAAAGTTTCTGGAGCTTAGYGGAAGCTCTCCAAGGGCAAACTGCAGTTGTTTTTTTATTTATTTATTTTTTTCTGCCAGCAGCTCGAGGTTGGGCTCTGTGAAATGGCATCACTTGCCAGAGGAGCACCTACTGGGGGGGACGCTGCGCTGGCCCGAGGGCGGCATGGGGCAGCCGAAACGCAGGGATGACGTGCRGATGCAGGCGCCAGAGGAGTTTCATGCTGGAGGGGAGCCCGGGGCCGGTGCCCGGTGCCCGCCTGCGCTGCGGGGCAGGACGTGCCGGGGGGGTTCCCGGCTCCCCCCGCTCGCCGCAGCCCTGCAAAAGCAAACAAACRCCAGGGAAGGAAAAAGAAAAACCCTCGCAAGCTCTGCTTGTTTTGCTTTGCCTATCGCAGATCTAAACACAATATTTTCTCATTCTTGGGCCCGTATCAATTTCTGACAGTACAATTGGGGGCCGGCGCCCGGAGCGCATTGTCCGCGGGGGCTCGCGAGGAAGCGGCGGCTCTGCTCGGCGGCCGTAAATATCCTCCCGCCGTCGAGGGCGTCTGCTGCGCGGCCGTCGCGGGCCGCCGGACACCCTGGCACCAGGTTAGCGCTGGGAAAGATCCGCCGCGCCGATAAGGACGGGAGCGGGCTCCACCCCCAGAAATGCCCCGGCGAAAGCCCGGATTTCTCCCGAATCACTCGGCTGGGTGGCGACAGCGGCGCGCCGGCGGGCAGGAAAGGGCTTTCCCCTCGCRCTGCCACGAGCCCCCTCGCCCTCCGAGCTGTCGAGCGCTCGCGAATCCTGCGCCACCTCGGCGCTGAGAAACGAAGGGAAAGTGCCCGGCGGAGCGGCCGCGCGAGAGCGGCCCTTTCCCGCCCGYGACGCCAGGCGAAACCCGCTTCGGCAGGCTGGGGTGCCGCTTGGGGTGGCGTTTGTCGGGTTTGGGTGGGGGGGGGGTTAGTTTTTTGGTGGGAACTGCTGCTTGTTCGTAAGCCGTGCTGCAAGCGGTGTCCCGGGTCCTCAGCAAGGACCAAGCAATCTATTTGCGGGGGAAGAAGGGTTTGCAGAAAGCAGCTGTTTCTAAATGGCTGGAAGCAAAGCTACGGATAAGCAGAAACGCTGTTTCAGCTGGCAAGGGCGCYGCGGGCACGCGCCGGGCTGCTCGGCACCGCTGGTGGCGGGCACAGGGAGGAGCGGGCTGGGGAGCAGCTCGATGCCACCCATGCCTGTGGCGCACGGAAACCGCTAAAGAAAATCCACTTGAGCCTCTTTTAGGGTTTTATTTTTTTTGGGGGGGGAGGGGGGGGGGTTATGGTCACAGGGTTTTCCCTCCGGATGCTGCGTGCTGATGGACAGCTCTGATAACAAACAGCAGGGTGAGAGGGCGCGTTATCTGTGTGTGGTGGCTGGTAAACTGAGGCACGGCTCATCTTCGGGGTGACAAAGCTCCCCAAAGATCAAAACGGGATGGATATAACTGGTACTGAGCTGGTTTAGGGCTCTGTTGCCAAAACCCCGGGGCAGCTCCCCGAGGGCAGCGAGTCTTCCTGCGGTGTAACGTATTGCTCAAGACGAGCGCTGGCACGGAGCTGGGACCAGAAACCAGACGGTCCGGCCCCCATCCTCGGCTCTTGGCACTAGGTCCCCGTAACACCTAATTTTCTTGCGAGCAGCTTGGGGCYGCTTCCCCCCCAGGCGCGGGCCGTTGTCTGTGCTGCTGAGCCCCACGCGCTTGTTTTCGTGCCTTCAGGCTTTCGCTCCCGAAGGGCGTGCCAAAAACCACCGCTTTGGCAGAGAAGAGCCACCTGGCTTTGCACGGAGCAAACCCACAGTAGCAGGCTCTGCCATTAAGGGTTTTCTTCCCAAAGTCCAGAATAAACAGTCTCTGCTCTAATGAATGCATTAATAAATCAAGTCCAGCTTCAGGGAACTCGCCGCGGAGGAGCTGGATATGATGCATGTGCAAGAAGTGTCCCTGCGACTCTTGAAATCCATCACGGTGCTGCGAAGCGTTATCGTCTCGGGCTCGTCTGCTAACTCCAGGCCGTGCTCGGGACGAGCGCGTCCCTCCCACGGCGCTATTTCCAGCCTTTGCTTTAACTCCGGAGGGGCTCTCAGACCACCTCTGCTTCACTCGCTCAAGCAGATAAAAACCTTTTCTGTGCTGCAGAAGTTTGCCCGTGCTGGCAGCGGGTGTCAGGCTACGGTTCGGCTGCAAGTAGAGACACAGTCAGGCTGTTTCCATAACCGGGGGGAAAAAACGCTCCAGACCTGTTTACCTACTGAGAACTTAATTTCGATATATGTTCCCTTGCTAATGAGCCAGAGGTTGGAGCCTGTTCTCTGTCGTACAGCATGAATCTTGAAAGCGCACCAAATCCTGCTCCCCATTAACATCGGGTTACGTTACAAAAATCGGTAGAGTTATTCCAAATTTGCAGTGACGTAGCTGAGAGCAGAACAGGGCCCAGCAGCTCTGCCGGCAACAGCCGGCTTGGCGCGACCTGAGGTGACCAGCCCAGAGGTGGACATGGACAACGGGCTCCTGCGTCTCGTTCGGTGGCCAGCCTCCACCCCGCGGGTGCCTGGAGCCTGCCCAGGCGCTCGCCGCCCGCGTGTCGGCGTGCAAGCGCGTTTCACTGCAAATCTTCACTTGCACCGTCCGCCGTGGAAGCAGCGAACTGCAGCAAGCACGGAGGAGCTGTGCGTTTCGTTGCCCTTCGGCACGCGCGCTGGGAGAAGCCGTTTGTGCCAGCGGAACGGCTCCGCTCGAGGCCTGGCGCAGCCCAGCCGTTTTGACTTATTCTTTCTGCTAAATAGCAAAATTTTGTTCTTCTGTTTAAATAACAAGCTGAATTATTCTGTATGGGGAATTCACCAAAGACGGGATGATTCTGCTTACGCCAGCACTTTCCAGCAATCGGAGAAGGGATGTGCTCTTACCCGAGCCAGGCTGGTCCTGGGAGGGATAAAGCAGCCAACAGCTTTGGGCAGCGCCAGGCAGGGACCAGGCGCCGGGATCAGACGAAACCCTTTGCCCGGGCGTCCTGTAACTCACCCCTACGGAGCCGAAAATGCGGGTCCTGGGGCAACTCCAACCTGGGCCAGCCCCGGCCGAGGTCGGAGCACGCCGTTCCCACCAGCTCTCTAAACACAGGCTAATGTTTCTCATGCAGCTTTTTCCAGTGAAAAGTGCAGATTTGGTCACACCAGGATGTTTTCTGAGCCTATGTTGTGTTTACTGAAGCTTTTGTTTAGATTTTTAGGGGGTTTTTTTGGCCTAAAAATAACTTCAATGTCCTCTTTGAGCCTTTTCAAAATGAAGGTGTCGCCTCATTTTGGGATAGAGGGTGGTGGAAACAGCAGCTTCAGCATTTCCTTCAACTGAGTAATTAAAAAAAAGAAAGAAAAGCCCTAAAACTACCGAATTTCAAATGAAATGTTTGGATTTGTCAAGCAAATTTTTCAGTCAGCCCAAAATAAAATTTCAGGATTGCTGCTCTCCTCAYGGATGTGGATGCCGTAGTCTCCGCGAGCGCACGCGTTGGGCCGGAAGGGGCTGTTGCCACATTACTGCCTCGCTACCTCAGCAGGTGCGCTCGGATTTTACTTTAATGATCGTTGGATTGTTCATTTGAATTTCCCTTCATTCCATGTCCTCTTCAGTCCTGAAAATTGCTCGAGGAGAATACACGGCGGAGGAGAAAAACCCTGGGCAGGAGTGAGCGGGGCTCGTGTGCTCCACCTGGGGCTTGGGCAGGTTTTAAGGGCTCGAACGTGGTAGCCGTGGGCAGCGTCCTGGTGCCGACCCTCTGCGCAGGGCTCGGCCTCCCCTTCTGAGTGAAATTCGAGTTCGGAGCTCGTTTAGTCTCCGGGATTCTGGGGGCTTTAAGGAGGATCGCCAGTTCTGTTCCTTGGTTTTTATTTTATTGTTTCGTGAGCAGCAGTACCGCTTAAGTTACGYGGCCGTAGCGGAAGTCCTGTGCAAACGGCAGTTATGGTTTTGTGCGTAACTGTCCGTAACGGGAGCTGGAAAAGAAACGCAGAAAGAGAAATCAAATAGGAAACCCTGACCCTGCTTAGGAAGCATCTTAGTTATTTGTAAGTTAAAAAAAGGGGGAATGAAGGAAACGCCGGGATGGTTTAACGCAGCGGAAGGCTGCGCAGACTGTGCGTGCCCGGGCGGCCGTGCCGCGGTGCCCAGCTCCGCGCAGAGCAGCTGTGCGCAGCTGTGCGCAGCTGGAGCCGGGCAGTGGCCCTTCCCCGCGCCCCCGGCGGCAGGGCCGGACGCCTGGGTCCCGTTCCCAGCGCGGGGCGGGAGGTTGCTGACGTAGGAAGCGTTAGGATGGGTTGCGCGAGTCCCCCAGCAACGGCAGCAGAGACTCTCTGATCCAAGATCGCTCCTGCTCTGAGAGGCGGCTGGGTAAAACTGGCTCAGCAAAACCATCTTGTTCAAGAGGTCTTCTCCAAAGGTGCATTCGGGACCTGTTCCCTAGTTTAGGAATCTTATTTTTGCTTTTCCTTTCCCTTCTGTTCGCCCTGCTGCTGGTGTCACCGGTGGGGCAGGGAGCTGAGGTCCCTTCTGGCTAATCCAACCCCGTGAAAGCGGAGCTGTGCTACAGCCGATGGGGCTTTCGCTACAGCCGTGCGACTTGCCAAGGCTGCGGGGACAACCGTGCCAGTCCCTCCTGGGAGCCCCAGGGCCCGACGAGCCCATGACTTGTACCTGGGGCGTCCGGCCGCGAGGCAGCTCGGGAAACGTCCCGCAGCTGCACTGCAGGTGGGACCAAGCGGCCAGCGGAAAGGACGGTCCAGGTCATGGAGGGAGGAAATCAAGTCCTGGGTGTCTTGTGTGGCCTTGAACAACTCTTATAGCCAATATACGAGATTTCCCACCCACAAGCGCCTTACGAAGCAGAGGCATTGAGGTGGCATTGCCAATGTCGCAGGGCCCGGGGAAGGGCTTCCACRAGACGTCCCGGTCAGCGTTGTGAATCAACGGCATCGCTGTGCCGCTCTCGAAGTGCCCGAGACAGTTTCAGCCCCGGCAAGCTGAAGACCAGGTCTGGGGGAAAGTCCATCACTGCGGCCGGTGAGCCCGGCCCGGGGGGCTGTGATTTGTCCGGCTCTTCCTGCGCTGGCCCACTCGAGCTGGCCCGTCCTTAAACCTGATGGACCACAGCTCACTCGGTTAGCTGGATACTGGCCCCTGAGCAGCGCCAGGGCGGTGGGACGGGATTTGTGGTGTTAACGGTTATAAATCACGAGCGCCGAACTGAATCAACTCCCTAAAGCTTTCCTTGGAGCCCTCCCGCTCTCCGCTGGGGGAACCCAGGTGGTTCACGCTGCCCTCGCACGAATGCGCACTGCGCGGGGCTGGGGGGCATCGGACTCGCTCAGCTTTCAAGCTTCACCAGAATTTGGATTACACTTTCCGTGGAGAGAGAGAGAGAGAAAAAAAAAACCAGTATGTGCTGCCGTTTGGCAAGCGGGAGGGGAGAAGGGGCACACGGGCCAGCCCTGCAGTCCTCCCCTCTTGCAGCACACCACCAGCAGTCCTGCTTCCCCGGAAGTTTTAAAAGAAGTGACTTGTCTCAGCACTTCATTTGGCTGCGAGCTCCTTTGAAACGGGCTTATGAGCCTGGCTTTTAATGAGCTGAGAAAACTTGAGGTCTTCTGCACCCAGGCTTGACGTTCACCAGAAATTCAGCTCTTTTTAGCGTGCAAGCAAATCAGAGATTCGAGCAAGAGAAGGGCTCGCATCCCCCTGATGCCACATGAGGAGGGTGCCCCAGTGGGTGCTTTGGTGCAAGGAGCATGGGCACGGCATGGGTGCTCGGTCACCTCCACCCATCCCAGGCTCAGTACTGTAGATCCCTAATTTCAGAGCTTGGATTACAGCCAGGGTGCTGCGAATGCTGAATCAGCCGGCAACGGGACGGGAACGAGCCCGGCCCCTGAGTCACTGTGAATCACATCCGCTGCATCCAGGGGTGCATCGCTGCTCTTTGATGTGCGCTTTCTGCATGATTCCTTGGAAACAGCTTCCCCTAATTAAATTAAAGGAAAAGCATCATTGGGGCTTGGAGCCTCGGTTAGCAGGAAAAGCAAACTCAAACTATAAGCATTTAAACCCCTTTCTGGCAGGAMACACTGAGCTCTGCTTCATGCAGCCAAGAGTTCCCATGTGTCGCAGAGCGTTTGCAAAGACACGACGAAGCTGGTTGCAAAAATTGCCTTGACGTGTCTCCGAGATGGCCAGAGACAACCAGCGAAACCCCGCGTCTGCTCGCGCAGCAGCTCTGCCATCTCCGGCAGGGCTGCGAGACGCCCTCCAGGAGGGGCGATTGCTGCGTATGGTCCCAGCCGAGAGCCATCGACAGCGTTCAGCAAAGTCCCAGCGATTTCAGTTGGCTTTTACAGAAACTTGCAGGCAAGCCGATATGCTAATTGACCAGTTCAGCAAAGCACTTAAGCACATACTTGAAGCTAAACAGCTTTTTAAGTGCCTTTGTGAGCTGGAGCCAAGACCAGTGAATGCACCAGATCCTTCTTCCTTGGCCTAAAATCAGCAGCGACTTTGGCATGGTCCAACACAACAGCCATCTTCAAATTGCTTTTTTTCTTCCTTTTTTGCCTGAGTCAGAGTGCTGAGTTCAGAGCAGTTAAACGTGTTGCTTTTGTTGTCTGCTCTGACGCCGGCCATGCTGGGTTGCTTCGGACGCAAAGATGGGATGGACAGAGTTATGGAAGGAGAGCACAGGGCCGTGGGCGAACGGCGGCATGGTGCCCGCTGCCATCCACGTGCTGCCCTCCCTCTCCCCTGCCGGCTTCGATGGGCCAAACGGATGGTTTCTCACCAAATAATTCTGTGACTAAATCTTCAATCTGCTTCTTATGGCACCAGATCAGCAGAACTGAAAAAAGTCTGCCTGAAGCACCAGGGTGGTGGGAGAGGGTCACCCACCGCCAGGGACTTTCCATCAGCTGCGTGTTGGGTCAGAGCAACGTTGTCCGGGGGCAGAGCACAGCGGAGGGAGCAGGGTTTGACCCCCCTCGAGACCAGCGCGGGCTGCAGAGGGCCCCGCTGGCCTCCTGCGGCTTTTGTGCCCCTGCCTGCTTTCCTAGCGCTGCCATCAGTCCCGTTGGTCCTGCAAAGCCCAGCCTAGAGGCTCTCCTGTGCAGGCGTCGTTCGTCGCAAGCCGTCTGCCCGGCCGGGGTTATTTGGGGGCAGATCAAGGGGAAACGGCGGCTTCACTGCCGTCCGTCGCAGCGAGCGTCCACCTTGCCGTGGTGGCCGGGGGAGCCCACCCTGGTACCTAGGCGGACACACACAGGACCGGGCAACCCGCGAGCCTGAAGCCTTCACCCGCTCTGTGTCCAAGCCCATGCGGTGGACGCTGTTCTCCTAGAGTAAGGAGAGGCTTTTCCCCGTTTTAATTCAATCCACTTACCGGTGTTTGCAGAATCAATGTCAAACTGGAAAGCGAGCAGGTCTTAGGCCGCCACCCTGACAGCTGCCCATCACCTGTTCAGAGACAAATGCAAACCAGCCACACAATAACTGGTTTTATATATATATGCACGGAATTACTAAGAAAAAAATTAATTTTTATTTATTAAACAGTCCCAAGCATTGCTGTTGTCTAATCTGTCGGAAAGTGCCAGCGTTGCAAGTTTAGTCTTTCCTGGGCTAAGAGGAATGAGTGTGTTACACAGAATTTCATGTGTTTCTTCCCTCAATTTGTGGTTGTTGAGTTCAGCAGTTTTTTTGTGTTTTAAGGAATGATTCACTTATTTTTGCTCAGGGCTAGTTCAGTTTCAGCTAGGAGCAGGCCAAGGAGGATATGGGTTTGGTTTTGCAAAACCTCATCAGTGACTTTCAATTTGCTAATCCAAACCCAGAACTAAAGGGTGGCTTCCATCCAGCTTCTAATTTGTCTAAAATCAAATGATCTCAAACCAAAGCGGAGGGCTGGGAACATGGTTCTGATTTTAACCCTCTCTTGCTCCATCTTCTCTTTTCAGAAAGAATGAGCAGCAGTTTTCCTAAACGACCTCTAAATGCCAGAAGGCTTTTAATGGCATTTGGTTAAAGCACTGCCATTACCAAGGTTTGTCAGAGCCGCCTTTGCTGCTTCATGCTGCGCGGGAGCCGGGCCGGAGGGCGATGCTCTTCCCCCGCATCAGAGGTCAGGCGGATCCGATCCTACATCGCAGTTCCCCAGCTCAGAAGCGGAGGGATGGGGCTGTTTCCATGTCTTTAAATCTCTGATGGGAGGTGAGGTACTCTTTTTTTTATGATGATTTCAAGCTGGTTTCATTTTTTTTGGCAAAACTCAGCTATAAACCACTTTGGAGGTAAAAATGCTAGAAGTGAGTCTTCGGGTGGGACAATTTTGTGTCTGGAGCAGCACGGGTGAAGTCTGAGGTTCATGACAGTCACTTGTTTATGTGCCAGCAAGACCTGTCTGCCTTTTATTATACAAACATCCCCGAGAAGTCCCAGCCGCGAGCCCTTTCCCAAGCCCAGCCCTGTCCCAGGGTGTCACTGCGCAAAGGGCATCGTCCCGGTTCATGGCTGGGAAATAAGGCCTCGGCGAAGGAACAGTTTGCCCAAGGAGACACAGCAGAGGCAAACACTGAATTTGGGTTTTCTGGCTCTCAGTCTGCTCCCTCAGACGCAAGATAACCTTTCACTGCTGGAGGTGGGGGAATAGGAGAGAACTGTGTTTTCCCTATGCAGTGGCATGGGAAAACTTTACGCTTCGGCACAGGCAGACGACGCACAGTATGAGCCGTTTTGGCCCCGTTCTGGCTGTGTCTCCGGAGGACGCTATCCTGGTTTTATGGGGAGCAGAGCCCTCCGTGCAGCCGGCACCGCGGTGGGAAGCGAGTCGAACAGCAGAGCTCATGTCAGAGGATTTGATTTCCACTCCAGCGGAGATCTCCGAGAGCCTCCAAAACACAGAGCTTCGCTGTCTGCGACTGAGCATGAATTGAACATCTGGTAAAGGTTAGGGTCAAACATATAAATGGGGGAAGCACAGCACATTTCATTAAAATACCCAATCTGTGACGTCAATTGAACTGATCAAGCCCTTCTGCGTTGCAGTCAGGGAACCATTAACTTTATCCAGTGGAGAGTGTTTATATGGAAAATATGAAGCCAGGAAGTTTCTCCTGATTGTGATATTAAGGCTATCAAAGTAGCTGGTTCCTCTCTCTCCAAGAGAGAGTAAAAGAGTAAAATTCTTCTCTCTCTCTCTTTTTTTTTTTTTTTCACTTTGTATTGCTTTTCTGTCAAATTACCATAACACCAGCCTCTTTACTGGCCCTGAGCCGTGCTGTTTGCCCCATTTCAGCTGGTCTCGCTGCCACTGCTGCCTTTTCCCTCTCGAGCACGCAGATGCTGCAGAAGCCCCTGGCTCTGGACTCAGTGCTCACATTTTGCTGGGAGCATCCTACAACACGTGCACGTGTTGGCCACGGTCCAAAATACACTTGGAAGAATTAAGATTAGGTTTAGGAGCACAATAAAAAATAGCTTCCATGGGAACAAAATTTCTGCTCTTGCAGTTGTTTAAAAATCAAGACAGTATGAATAAAACCACATAAAATATCAGGGAATCGATTGTGACACCCCCAGTGCCCACAGAGCACTGGGATTTGCGGATCTTTTGTGTCAGACTTTCAAGGCTTTACATTTTTCTCCAGTAATTCTGACTCCTTCAAAGCCTGCTCTGTTCCTGCCAGGCAGGCGGCAATCTTGATTTCTGTGCTGCAGAAGAAAAAACTGCCGTTGAATGACTTGACTGTAGTGTCTGGCTCCTGGAAACCTGACCGGTGGTAAAACTGAAAGCGTTCATTACGGGAAACTCCCCTCCTCACCGTCTCCAACTCACTATTCAGCGCTAAAGCACAGCTCTTCCATGGAGGCGGCTGTCTCGCCTGGGCAACACGGCTGTATTTCACGTGTGGTTGGCCCCATTTGAGCTTCTTCAGCTAGGGCAGGTGGTACCTCCTGGAGGCCAGATGTTAAYTGGGAGGCCGAGGTGTCTGGCTTTTGGAGGTGGTGAGCTATGGATCTCCTGCGCTTGGACCATGTGCCGCAGGTCCTCTGCTGCTGCGGGACCAGTCACCTCAGCTCGCTCAGGGCAACGGGGCTGGGGAACACCAGGTGAGATACCTGCTCTCTGCCTGGCCCCGAGAGGGGCGGAAGAGAGGAGRTCGCTGGCTGGATGTTTGGCCTGGTGGGTTCCAATTTGCTCACAGCAGTAGGTTGTGGACCTTCATCTCCAAGAGTAAAATTAGACCAGCTACTTCTGGTGCATCTCAGAAGACTTGTGAGCTCTCTGCAGCTCTCTGGGGTGGCACTACCCCATTTAAGATCCTAAGACATATTCCAGGAAAAACAGAATTATGAGAGGTGTCTCCTTCCCTTTTGCTCCCCAGGGTATTCAGCGAACAAGAGGATGGGGAGGAGAGATGGGGCTGTGAGTGGGACTGGGTGGTCTTCTCCCTTCTCCCTCTGTTATTCAGGAGACTTAACAGCTCTCAGTACCTCGCTGCCAGTCTTGGATTTCACTCTTGCAGCAGCTAAGGGCTGCTCTCACTTGAAGTTTGTGGCTGTGGTGGGCACTGAGCTTCTATGTCCTGGATCCATACATTTGCATATTGTTCTCCTTTTGACCAGTCCCTTATGCTCTTCTTAGTTTTCCTGCCACCTACCAAGATGTTTTGGTCCCTTGTCTTAAATCCTGTGTTTGTATTTCTGTTGCTGATTTTCCTAAACTGGTCTTTTCCTGAAATCCTTTTTTCTTAAAGAGATAGTCAAATACGCACCCTCCTCCTTCCCCCACAACACACACACCTTGACAGTGCTAGTCATGGGCCAGGTCAGCCTTGGCTTTCTTGGAGAAAGGCCTCCAGAGCAACTTCTTCCTTCATTGGGAAGGGGGCTCTCTGTAGGGTTGTTTTCTTTTCTTAACTTGAAAGAGCTTTTGTTTTACTTCGGAGCAAGCCCTTTGCTTTCAGTGACCTGATCTCAGGCACACAAAGCAGCTGGGAAAACAAGAGAGCTATAAAAGCAGCAGTCCACGAAAGACTGGACCAGCGGAAACCATGAGAAAAATGGGTTTCTTGCCATGCAACTGGGTGGTCCACATGGACCCTGGGTGTCACAGTGTGGGTCTTGTGAAACTTAAAACACACCTCTGGGCACAAATATCCCCCCTAGAGGCTTAGATATCTCATTTATCTCCTGCTAYGTCCCAAGACTTCTCCTAAAGCCATATACTGCTTCTTTAAAACTTTGTCTCTAGTGAAGCGGCAGGACTGATAACAGAGGGATGGCTGCTGTTTGCCACCTGATCCATCGAGCATCTGMGGAGGTTTCGTCCTGGGATCTGAAAAAAGCCTTTCAGCCTGGCTTAATGAGCCCGGGGTGTAATGAGCAGGGTGTAAGGCAGGCTTGGCCAGGGGAGACCAGCCCCTGCCCTCCCACCTCGAGCCTATACTCGGAGAGGATTCCTGGGTAGTGCTGGGATGGATGGAAAGCCCAAAAGCAAAACAGCTGTACCTTTGAAAAAGGTTCATCCTCTATGCTTTTTCCACATGAATCTGACCTTTAAATCTACTGTAACTCTTTTTTCCCTTCTTTTGGTCATAGAAGCTTTCCTCGTTTGCTTCTTGTACGCGTGGCCAGGCAGTCTTGGAGGAGGCTGCAGAAAATGCCTGAAAGCACAGTCTCCTTATTAACTACCCTGTCGGAGCAGCCATGCGGCAGGCCATAGCTACCTTTGGGCACTGGTTTTGGGCCGATCTGCAGAGTCACGCAGTCGTGTATGTAGTACCCTCTGTGAAGGTTTTGGGTGAGCAGAGAGGAGTCGTTGCAGTCAGCTTCTCCCTGCCAGGGAGAAAGAAGAGAGAAGAACAAGGGAAGCGTCTCCTTTGCTAGACAGCAGTTACACAGGCACTTCCAGATGGAAACATTCAAAACGGTCACGCTTGGATTTTCTTTGTCTCACGAAGGTTTCTGAGGCAGCAGCACTGAGTTAGCAGCAAACAAGGCTTTATCAAGTGGACAAGGGTGGACAGCTAAGCCGTAGGCCTACAAACACACACGCTCATACACATGAGCTGCTCCCTTCGGCGCTGAAGGACTGCCCGTGTCTAAARCGGGACATCGTGTGCAACTGCTTTGCGGCTCGGGAGGCACCGTTGGGGCTGGAAGGTGCCGGCGTGGGTCATTCTCTACCTGTCTGCATTCCCTGAAAAGGAGGTGAGGGGGAGATGGGCAACTCCTCTCCCCTCACCACCGCTGAGGTGCTTGAGCATCCGTTTGATGAGGCAGGCATGAACTTATTTTCAAAGACATGGGTGTGAGGTCGTGATCCAGGATGGGTCAGCCAATGTGCTGTTGAAAAAGCATTACTGTATTCAAAGCAAAATCATGTTTTCTCCTTTGAATTGCAGCAATCAACTGAAGTACTTCCAGACCAGAGCCAACTGTTTGAAATAGGATATTTGATTTGTTTTGTGTCATTCAGCACTAGGTCTCCATGATGTCTAAGCGGAAAAAAAAAAAAAGGAAAGAGGCCAATTCTTTCAAAGTCAAAAGGATTTGCCAAGCATGAGAATATGCTTTTGCTCTCTAATTAGATGATCTGCCAGAATAAGAACAAAAACAACACTTGGCTGCACTTAGTTTATGGAGGTACTGCCCAAACCTGGACAACACCAACCGTGGGGTTCAGACTTTTCATTACCGGGAGTGGATCAGACATCACTGACCAGATTTAGCCCTCACGTAACCCAAGTGCGGTCAGTCAAGTGACACCAGAGAAGAGGTTGGCATGTACCAGCCTCATAAAATTTTCCTTTGGTTTGGTTACATCTCTGCTTGAGTGTACAAGAGTCCTGCACAAAACGGGTTTGTGTGGGCAATGGCTGCAGGGCTACTGGAATGTATCGCTAATTTATGGTCAGAGATGGCATATATATAAGGGTTTGACTAGAGCATCTTCATCCCAGGGAATTATTGATTATCTGGGGATAATTGTGACCAAGATCCATTAAACATTAGAGAAAAGACAGGTTTGTTATATTAAATTGAAAATAGATGTCCTTATGCAGTGTGGCACTCAGCCCAAGACCGTAAATTGTTGTATCTAAATAAATATCTTGAATAATGAATAATGGAGTAACTTTTTTCACAGGATGACCTATCTCTGTCACAAATGGTGGATTTAATGCCTGTAGGATTTAAAGCTTAAGCTTTCAAAATTTCCTCTTTGGCCACCTTTACTGCATTAAGATTAAGTGTGCTGCTCATCAAGAGAAGGTGCTGAGCAATTGGCTAAAACTGTTAAAACTGTTCTCAAAATATCATGTGTCAGTTTTGCTTCTGGATTGTCTCTACTGAATGGCCCAACACACAATTAAGCGCTAGTGCTACTGGATAGTTAATTACTTTATAGCATAAAGTGAAGTAATTTTATTCACATGTGCATGAAGTTGGCCATCTGCTTGAAGATCTGGCAAACTGGGACCTTAACAGTCACTTGGAAACGGGAAAAGTGTTAGTCTTTCTTTATGAGATTTTTTACAATGATAAAGTAGAAGTAAATGTCAGTTAAAACTGGAGTGTGCCTCTGGTTGGAACCATAGCAGACAAGGGACCTTAGAAACAAACATCTACTCATTTGCTTAACTTTAGTTCTATGAAATCACCCCTTTGGATTCAACATATTGACTTGCGTGCTAATGTAGCCATCTGGCTATGTTTCTGTGGAGCTGGAATTTCTTTTGATCTCTGCATTTCAACCTCAATTCCAGACTGGAGTGGATCTCAGTTGTGGCATCTGTATACTATCAACCTATGAAAGTGTTAATATTACCATTTTTGGGGAAAAGCAACCCAAAATATCAGTGCAGAACACAGCCAGAACTATGGCTATTGAACTGATTTTTCAACAAGCACGTGCAAACCTATGAACGGTTCAGGATTTCAAAACGGAGCCATCCTTTGGCAGAAGTTCACACAAACAGAGATCTGTGAAGCATCCTGAGGCTTTCAGCCAACCGAACGAAACTCAGCCGTTCTGGGGAAAGCTCAGGGCAAATGAGCTCTCATTTCATTTTTTGACTGTGAATATTTTCACGGTCTCCTTCACACAACCTCAATTTTCTCTTCAGCTCAGAGCTTTTGGGTCAGTTGAAGGCCACGTTTGACTTGAGTTCAGCCAAGCTTTCACTAAGAGAGATTGATATGGATCGACAGGAACAGACTGGAACCAGAAGGTTATGAATTAACAGAAACAAGAGCGTCCATGAATGACATCAAAACCTATCTGAAACTAAGCCCTCAGTGATATACAAAAAGCCGAAAGAGAGATAGGAACCACAGAGGAAGCCAAAAAGGAACAATGCAATAATGATAAGATAGCGGCCGGCAGAGAACAATGCAGAAATGATTGAGGCTGAATTCGCAGCAGAGAGCAGAGCCTGGAGCCAAGAAGGAAACAAGAGGAGCATGGCAGGACTGACCGGAGCGTTAGAGAGGGGTCTGACCAAGAGGAGAGCAATCTGAATAAACGTCAGGAGCAGGGCTGAAAGGAGGCGTTCGGAGGCCCAAACCTACTGACAGCACGGGGCTTGGTTCCCTTCCTGGCAGAGATGGAAAAACTCCTATGCAAGGTTGTTTGCTCCAGATTGGAGTCCTGCTTTTGTCCTAGGGAATACCAAATAAAAAGGTGGATGTGGAAGAAGTAGAGAGGGGGAAAAAAAAAAGTCACAGCGGTAAACAGAATTGAAGTGGGCGAGGCAGAGGAACATGTTTCAGTTCAGACTGACACAATCGGTTATTTATGATTGCTGGTATCCCGCTATCTTGCATCTCGAAAGGAAGGCCAGGCTTTGTCCGCACGAGCTGATTATCGGCGCCCAAGGAGCAGCTGGCAGCAGGAGGGCCTGCGTGCCGCGGCAGCACGTCTGCGGGCTGCGATGACGCCAGGCTGGCCCCGGCCAGGGCTGACGCCAGGCTGGGTTGTGGGAAATGGAGCCGGTGACGCGCTGCTCTTACGTCTCACTTTTCTCTGCGGGCAGGGGAACTAGCTGACAGAAATGAGGGTTCCCACGGAGGAAAYGTCAACACAGATTAAGCCTGAGCATAGCGGGAATGGCAGTGTTCAAGGAGCCCACTTCTATCCAACCAAGCACGCAAGCACATGCGTAGCTGTAGGTGCCTAACAAGTCCTGCAGACTTGAGTGAGGATTAGGTATAAGCCTCTTACGTTCCGCTTAATTAAACTCATGCTTAAAAACTTTGCCAGCTTGGAATAAGGGACTGCAAAGCCAACCTGGCTCCGCTTTTCGTATTTATTCCCAGAGGTTTGTTGGCMAGATCGTACTCTGTGTACTTTTTACAAAATAAATCTAGGACGTAATTATTTGAATAGAGAGCTATATGTGATAAAAATCTGTTTACACCACAACGTCTCCAGCCAAATGATTGACGTATACATTTCTGCCCTTCCATTGATGTAACTTCTCAATTTCCTGTTGATGTCTAAGCTTGATTTATTTTTCCATTTATTTGGGTTTTACAAAGAGCGCTAAAGAGCTTGGCACTTGGGTCTTTTTTTGTCAGCTCAACCCTCTTAGTCCTTGATCACTTCATTGTTTCTGCAAACAATGAAAAAGAGAGATGGAAAGAACAGCTGTGAACAGCTGGGCTTGTTCGCTAGGTGTTGGACTGGTATTAAAGTATCCTCTTTTGAGCAAGGCCTCTATTCCCTGAAAAAGCCTAAAGAGCTAAACCCAGGCAGACTTCACTCTATTTGCTGCCTTCAAATAAATGATATGACGCAACTTTGCCGAGATCCTAGTAAGGAGCCTGAAACAAAACAAAAGCAAAAAAACTAATCTAGGAAACCTCAGGGCTTTTCTTTCTCAGGTTGCACCCAGCTGCATCAGTGGGGAGCTCTGCAAGGTCTTGTCAGGCAGATTTTGCCAAGTTTTTGGCAAATAACTTGGGTTATTTGCCAAAGGGTTGGGGAATCCTCCCTCTTCTCATCCTCCAGCTCATCTCTGCCTTCACCCTACAGGGCATTCAGGAGTCCGAGCTGGGAACAACTGGTTTTACAGAGCAGCTTCATGGGGCTACTCAGGACCACGAGAACCGTCACTGTGTTTTATTCTGTCTGCGAGGCTCCTTTGGGCAAAGAGCTTCTCCTTCCGCTCTGCTCGTAAAAGTCCTCTGGCTCCTAGAAAAGGAGCTACATGTTCCCACTTGTTCCAAGGTAGCAGTCTTGAAAGCAAATCAAGAAGAAAAAAAGATCGGATTCAGAAGCAAAAGTGATTTATTGCCCGCAGACACCGTAACATGATCACAGCAGCGTTCACCCAGGCACCAGGAATAGTGATGTATTCCTTACACATTCCACCCCATGGAGGTTTATTCAAGGAAAACAGAGAGGCGAATACCCATACGTCATCCTGAGGAAAGACGTACAGATTTTGTGCCAAGCAGCCCAGGGGAACCGTTCAGCACCGTCAGCTCTGCTGGCGGCTCTAGCCCACCAAGTGCCTCTTGCTAGAGTGCCATAGCCTGCCTCAGTCAAAACAAGCCAGATTAGCAAAATCCTGATTTATTAAGAAGAAAAAAAGGAAAGAACATTGCCTTAAATCTTTGTAAGTAATAAAGCAAGAAGCTACAGCTCTCCATTTGTGATTTCTCAGTTTCAGTGCTTTACTACCTCTGTTCGTAACTGTATTTCTGGCAGTCACCACGTAGTTAGTATCCGAAGCTCAGCTAAGCACGTGTGCCTGAGTTGGACTCTAAATATGTACCTAAATCCATCTCAATTCAGAAAAGCGCATAAGCACGTACCTCCGTTGCAGTCAAGCAAGGGAGGTGTTTCCTTGAGGACTTGGCTATGGGAGGCACAAAGAACGCTAGAAGGGATGGGGAAGGTTATATGACATAATTCCTCATTTGGCAGTGAACTCAAAACAGAATAAGCAAGGGGAGATTCACCGAACTTGATGCAACTGTGTCTGTGTAACTCTGGTTTTACCYCCGCGTTGGCCTGATTAGCTCTTGCGTAAGGTCTGGTACAGGACAGAAGACAAACCGAGGAAGCGGCCTGGCTCCGGCAGCACTGAAACGCAATTCCCGGCTCTGCATTAGCCACGCGCTCCCCTATGGCCCCTTCCCAGGGAACCGCATTCGATCGGCAACGTCTCCGTTTTCTTCCTCCTGTTTTCAAGGCGTCTCAGAGTTAAGAACGGCAAGGCAGTCACGCTGGCACCCGCCTCTCAAGCAGCCAAGGACAAGGGCATTGACTAGGTGTCTCACAGCACGTCAGACGAGATTTGTCACAGTTAAGGAAATTTCACAGGCTTGCTCGTGTGCTGGGTGCAGCGCTGGTTCTTTTAGCTGGCTGCACATCAAAACCCTCACGCRCCACCTTGGCTTTCCTTGGAAAGTTACCCAGAGAGGAAAAATAAGCACGTAGTCTTTCTTCAGGTATGAATCCTCTCCAGATGCTGGCCCTGCTGAGCAGTACTGTCTGAAATGTACCCTACTCTGCTGATATCAGGCTAGTAAAGTTAATAAAATTATAGAGATTTATCTCAGGTGAAGATTTGGACCACTGTGCTAAAATCAAACCACGGGTTTTACCTTTCACATTAAAATAGGTTTTATTTATCTTCCTGGTTAAGAAAAGAGTCAACTAAATTTTGAACTCTTTTATATGAAAATTTAGCATCATTTGAACGATATCCGCCTGGAGATGATGGAAAGGAGACACGTTCAGTAGTGCTGGCTGGCCACCGCTTCTGCGGCCCTGCTGGTTAGGGTCCAGCTCTCCAAGCACTCAGGCCCTTTGCCACACACAATCCTGGACTTGTGCACGTTCCTCTATAGGAAAATTAATTTTTTTTGCCTGCAAAATCTATAACGAAAGCAAAAATGTCACAGTACGAAACCAGATCTCGCTGGGTTCTGACTGGCGCAGCACCACGTAGAGCCAGACCTGCTCGCCGGGAGCTCGGCGCAGTCACAGGGGAGCACCCCGTTCCCACCGCACGTGGGGCCCTGGGCCCCGAGACGAGGAAATGCCATCAGAGAAGCAGCTGATCGGCGTACGCTGCCTCACGGCACCTGGCGGTGTTTTACTGAGGCCTGAATCCTCCCCAGCTGAGAACTCGCTTGGGAGTTGATTTGCAGATAAAGGAAGTTGGAGCCGGGTCAGTGTGTCCATGTGGTGGTGCCTGGGGGGCTGCAGGTGCAAGGGGGTCTTGTGGGCTCTGCATCAATGGAGCTGATGCTTGTGGGGGCATGAGCCAAGTACACGCAGGCAATGGCTGTGAACAGTGCTTGGTATGGTAAGGCTTAAATCTCTGTTTTGGGCTTCTGACCCCCCCCCGCAGCAAGATTCAGTGTATGCTTAATCTTAACTGTTTCTTTCACCTCTGTAGGGCTATTGATAACCTTAAATGTAGGCATATCCCCAATTAATATTTGTGGTTTCAGGGTCCCTGGAGGAAGCCACAATACAAATAATTACAGATGATGCTTAAGTAGATTAATTCTGCATCATAGTGATTATCTGGTGTTTTTCCTTTTCTTGAGTTTCTACTCCTTTATGAAAGGGAGCATTTTAATAGCTGTTTTCTAGTGCTGCACAGATCAAACAGATTAAAAAGAGCACCTCTAGAGCAGGAAATGGTTTAACCACTGCACTTAAACACTTCCTGAGAAAGAGCATAGCATAAGCCATGAACAATAACACCGAAAATCACTTCTCTCTTCGGGTGCTGACAAAGGAACGACCCCATTGCCCAAAAGGGGTTTAGAAAGCAGAGGTCTCCCTGCTAGTCTGCTGCGCCGAGCCTTGCACGACTGCTGCCTGCGGGGCTGCGCCGGGCGTTTTGGGGACCCAAACCGCTGCTGATCTTCCGCTGCCACCTGCCGGGCCCGCGGCGCCGGTGCTGATCCGGGCTGGTGCTGAGCTGCTCGCGCGCCGTCTCCTTGGGATTTTGGATGCTCGCATAAGGAAAGCAATAGCACCTACGTGTGGCCAGCGTGTATTAGGCATGTGTAACGGTATGGCCATAATGTGGAGCTGCAAGAGATCTATAGGTAAACAGGGGTGTAAAGTTCTTATATCTTGTGCAGCTCCCTGTAGTTTGTTGCAGGCATCTGTGAATTTGGGGTATGCCCGTCGGAGGTGTGCAGTGCTGCTGTGTTGCTGCCCCTTGTGCTGCTTGGCTCGATATCTGCCCCTTGTCCCCCATAAACTTCTGATGGTGCTGGTTAGTCCCCTTCAACCAAAACTGTCAAATGTATTAAAATCCTACAGGCAATATAGAAATAAGCGGGCARTGGGGGCTTCCTTGCAGCAAAGGCTGCAGCCAGAGTCAGTTATACCCAGGGGAGGCTGAGCCCTCTTCCACTGGGGGGGGGGGAAGGGGGCAGTGTGTTGGTTTGTTTTTTTTTTTTAGGGTCCCAAGTAGCAGTTTGCGCCACACATTTGCAGCACCCAGCGGGAACCCAGCCAGGCTCGGCGGCAGCATCGCCAGCGCCCGCCCGCCGGGCGCACAACAGCCCCCTGCCACGGGGTTTGCCCCTGGCAGCTGAGCCCCCTCGCTGGGCAACGCAGCGTGGACCCCGGCTACAGCGTGCTCCTGCCCGCTGTCCCGAGGCCTTTCTAGGGGCTCCCTCTCCAGTCTTTATTTTTATTCTTTTTGTTGTTGTGGGGAAGCGGATGGACTCGAGCAGACCCCCCCGACCTGACGCACCTGCGCCTACTTTCCCGGGCTGCGGAGGTGCCGCAGGGGAGGGTATTGCCCTTGGACAGGCCCAGCCTTCTTRATGCCTGGTCACCGCAGTCCATCCTTTCGTTCCATGTTGAGCACGCCGGCATTGCAGCCATCTGCGTTTCCCTCTGCTTCCGCTTTGGACCGGGATTGAGGAGATTTGTCTAACGGAGGCTATTTTTAGCAGCGACATTGCGGTTAAGCCACTCAAGCCTCTTGGCTGACTCACTCGGTCGGCAGCACCGCGGCCACATCCCGGGCAGCAGCCGGCGTCGCTGTGCCTCGGATCCGCCGGCGAACCCCTCCCRTCATCATCCCTAACCTGTTTTAGTGCAAATGAGCTACCCTAGCCGTGGCCTGCGGTTTAAACTGTTCAAGTCGAACAAGCGCTGATCTACCATCCTCCGAGGTTAGAGGAGCCAGGTATCGTCGCTTCTTGCAGACGGACTTTCCTCAGCCCCTCTGCACCGTGTGCCTTAGCTCCCGCGAAGCAAAGGGGCCGCCTGCAACCCCTTCCCTCGGGGGCCTCTCGCCAAGGCTTTCATTTTAAAATCAGTTGTGCCCTGATCATAGGGAGCGGTCTTCTGCCATTTTTGTTGMTGTTTTTTAACCCCAAAACTTTGACTCTACTGTGAAGTCCATCACTGGATGATGAGTTTTAGTGAAAAAAACTATAAAAAGGATCTAACTTTCTATTATGTCCATCTCATTCCTTCACATGTCATCCCAGTTAAAATGGGTGCTTGCTTCCAGGCAGACAGCACCTCTTCTTTCGTCTTTATAAACTGAATGATGCTTGATTCTCTCCTCAGTTTTCATCTCAGGTTGCCTCCACAGCAGCTGGTGGCCCTCGGGCCTCCTAAGTCCCAGCCTGGAACGCTGTTCCTTGCACAAGGCTTGCTTTTTTTTTTTTAATCAAACATTAAATAATGGAGTAGTGGACTCCAACTAATGTCCTTGTTGAGGATATTTTTTCAATGGGAAGCTGTGTAACCTGCCACCTCTGTGCTCTGACAGGCAGCCAGTCACCGGGCTGATCTGGCCATTGAAGCAACTAAAAGCACGGATGAATTTTGAGACATCCGAGGAGAACAGGCCCCACGGACACCCGATCTCATCTGCTGCTTCAGGCTGCTCCACATGCGGGTCGGAGGAGGAAAGCGAGTGTCGAACTTGAGGCCAGCTCCCCTTGTAGTCCTTCATTTTTAGATGCACTGATAGGCTTTATTATAGATGCCTATCTAAATTAAACAATTAAAATGTCATGTACTTCCCAATTGCTGTGTTAAGCAGAAATATGAAACCAAGCCATGTGTGGAGGACTTTAGAGGAGACAACTTATGTTTTGGAAAACTTACTGATAAACAAAACAAAAAAAGGGAGAGAAAAATCCCATAAACTTTCTTTTGTAAGTGTAATGCTGAGTTTTCAGACTCTAGGCTGCCTTTTGAAAACTACTCTAAATGGCTTAAACTAATTTAAAATCCCCTAAGAATAATCTGAAATAAGGGTGTCCCACCACAGATCTCTCCAGATATGTGAAACGGATTAAATTTATGATTTTGGTACTGACTCTTGCATAGCAAAGTCTGGATGTAATTTAACCATAAACCCTGTTGCCTTTCAAATGCACTTGTTGCTTCCRAGTCACTTTATAGGGACTTCGGTGTTTCCCGGCTAGCACTGCAGTCAAGTCCCAGCTCCAACTGTCACGGTTTCGGAAGGGAGCTGCCTCTCCAAAGGCTTAGCCAGTCCTGAAAGATYGCAGCCTTGGTCTGAATTACGTCAAAGAGCCGAATGCCTGGGCTGCTCCAAATGCGGCCAGGACGCGTGACGGAAAGGCGATGTGAGGGTGCGTTGTCCCCGCCATGGGCTTTCCATCCTCGCGGCTAACGTTGAATTTGGGACTCGTTCTCCGTGATGCCAATCACTTTTAGCAGCTACGGCGGCAGGAGGGCAGAAAAACGCGTTAGCCTGCCCTGCCGAGGTCTGCTCCCGCGGCCTGGCCCCGTGACACATTTCCTGCTGGGTCGGCTCCTCGCTGTCCYGCAAAGCCCTTTTCCCCTGCTCGGGGAGCGCCCGGAGCTGGGTCAGCCTAATCTTGTCCTAATGCCAAGCGAGCCGGGAGGTGGCCAGCGTGCTGCTGCCCCACGACCGCCAACCTGCCCTCCGGTCCCACGGCTGGCTTGGATGTCGGTGCGCTGTCTGGGAGGAGGAGAAGCCTTCCCGGCATGGTTTTCCAAGGAAACCAGCAAGCTCCAAGCATGCCGGCTGCACGTGGGTCCCCTCTCGCGTGTCAGCGAGGTGACGTCTCGGAGACACAAATCCTGGCAGGTTTGGTGGCCAGGCAGCCCAGCGCTGCTCTTGGGTTCATGACGTAGCTCATCTCTGCCTGAGCTTTTTTCTAGCAAGCAGCGAGTCCACCGAGGAACAAGAAGGCACTTGTGCTGGGGCCGCAGAGATGCGCCGGTTGTGCTTCACCTTCTCGCGCATGGGAGACCCGGCCGGGATGGAGAGGCGCGCGGGCACCCGGCTCCTTCGGCTCTGCTGCTTGCACGGGCACCCGCTGGGCAGCCTGTGACGTGTCCCAGTAACGTCGATACAGAGGGGTAATAATAGCTTTTAATCCACTCTAAAACCTTTTACAGCACTGGGCAGCGCAAAGAGACCTTAGCTGAGATGAGAGTCGGGCTCGCTCTATCCTGAGAAAACGTGCCTTGCAAATGACTTTCTCCCTAATTTGTCTCCATGTTCATTTACTACTAACAGAGCTGATAGTCTGCTTCCTTCAGTCCAGTGACTCGGTTTTGAGCCCAGACCCCCTTGTAGAGGGTGAAAAGGCAAAACGTCCTTCGAGGAAACCCGCTGTTTGGGACCCGCCGGTCGGGGAGGAGAGACCCCGGAGCGAGAGGCGGGTGCAGCTGTCAGGGGAGCACTTCTGCCACTGCAGGCACCGTGGCGTTAAAAGAAGGAGCTTAAGTTATTAAACTGAGCTGCTTTAATCATCCAGTTCGGGGAAATCCATTGCTACGGGAGACTGGAGGATTAATGTATTTTTACCGCAAAGCCAATACGTCTGTTCTGACCAGTTAGCAGCCGCTCGCTCGCCCGTATGAAACTTCGTTCTCCGGGTTTGCGGGTGGTGGTATGGGATCGGATGGAGTTTTATTTGGAGATCGACCCCATTACCCTGAACCTCATCATTCTGGTGGCGAGTTACATCATTTTGCTGCTGGTTTTCCTGATCTCCTGCGCGCTCTACGACTGCCGGGGGAAGGATCCCAGCAAGGAGTACGCTCCCGAGATCCCTGCGGAGGCGCAGCCTCCCATCCGGCTGCTGGGGATGCAGCAGGGCGCCCCCGGCTCCCGCTGGGCCAAGGGACTCGCCTCCGCCTGCGGAAACCCCTCCGACCTGCCGGGGAAAAGGACTACGGCGGTGTGAGGGCGTCCTGCCTCCGCGCTCCCTCCCGCCTCGCCGCCGCTCGGCTCGCCCCGGCCGCCACGCGTGCTCCCGGCCGGCGGAGGGAGGACGCGCTCGCCAGGTAAGCCGAGGCGCTGGCTCGTCCCACGCCGTGCCGTCGTCCAGGGGGTCGTTTCGCGTCCGGCTCGGGCGCATGGTCCTGCCCGTCACCCGTGAGGAAACCGCTTCCCACCCCGGGGCCGGGAAAGGCCTCCGGTCTCCYGCGGCTTTGGCATCGGCATGTTGGCGGGGATGTGGTGGCCTCGGGAGGCCCTTTACCTCTCCAGCGAGAAGGATTTTAAAAGGACAGAAATAGCATCTTTCTGACAGAGGCCAGCTGCTGCTGCCGTCAGGATTTAATACTTTCCGTGGTGTCCGTAAGCCGCCCGGCGCGGGCAGCGCCAAGCCCGTCTCCAGGCTTGTCTCCAGCAGGCAGAACTCGATCGCTGCTTTTCGGAGTGCCCCGTTGCCCGAGGAACGCGACCCGGCGCAACACGCTTCCCGGAAAAGCTGGGTGCGATGCCGCCGTCCCGAGGGAAGGCTTGGGCCAGGGTAAATTTACCGGTAACGGGATGCGAACGAGTCACCGCCGAGGTCCTCGCCRCCGAGACGGGGAGCTGCGGTCGCCGGCAGCCAGAGCGAGCGGCGCTGGCTCGCARTGGGCATTCCTGCGTGCGTCGCGCGCCTCCGAGCCGCCCTTGGCCGTGCTGCCGCGCGTCCGGCTGCGGCAGGCGAGCGCTGGCATTTGAGCGCCGGCAACCTCGCGTTACCTGCGAGCCGCCCCCGTTGTGCTCCCCGGTTCCACCGGTGACCCCACTGCTCGTTTAAACCGCCTTGGATGTGTCCGTGCTCCAGCTACAGGGTGTCTGTGGCTTAAACCCGTTCATCCCACCCTAATGTGCCTGCGACGGGGCAAAAAATCTGCGGTCTGCTTCCCCGAACCCGAGGGCTAAGGGTGCCTGCAGACAGATGGCCTTAGGTGCTGYGTGCGGGCGTCTCCGCTGGTGGAGATAGTGAAGGTTGTGAAGGTGAAGAGCACCAGACCCTTACGGTCACAGCTGTCTGTCCCTTAGGAAACTTCATATCTTCTCCATGCTTGAATACCTGCAGAGTCCTGTAGAAAGCTCTGGTAGACACCGGCTCAGGTTTATCGCTTGTCCCACGCACCAGTGACGGGTGACTCCCTGGAGGCGATGGTCCCCGATGCCTTCGGGACGGGCGTTTCGCACGCTTCCAGAAGTAAACGCGGTGAACGTGAAGCACAGCTGAACAAAGCTGTCTGCTAGATTGCACGATTTGTACCCAAACTGTGCAGCAGCTGGCGTTACAGCCCCAGACGTGCCGATTTATCAGTCGGTCTGCAGAGAATTGGCGCTGGCTACGAGACTGTGAGATATTTTCTATCTCTTTATCTGCCTGCATTTAAAAGAAAATGCAGGCAGAATGCTTCTTGGTTTTGTTTTGGTCCCTAAATTTGTTCGGGTGAACCGAGGTGCCGTTTTCAAGCTGCCCCGTGCKTCCCCGCGGGTTACGGAGCTGCCTGGCTTTGGAAGGAAGCCAAAACGTGGAAGGTAACTSCGAGAGCTGGGGCTGCAAGAAGGAAACTGCTGAGAAATCAGAAGCTGGTGACATGTCCCTCTGTCAGATATACTGCAATAACGATATTGAATGGCTTGTTTTCGTTCTCTTAGCACTGAAAAAGTGCAATTAATTAACAGCAAGTTCTAGCTGCTTTTGGTAARAGTCGACAGTGGTTAAGCTGCCGCTACGTGATGGCCACTGTCGCCCTGCMGGCCAATAGCTCTCTCCAAGTGCTCTGCAGCCTGCCTTATCTCTAGCTTCTAAGCTCTTCAAAACTTTTTGTACGTTCATACATCACCCACCATGCTAGGGGCGTCCTCGGCAATAAGGGCTCCTTGGCGTTAGGGAGCAGCAATAATAATCATCTTTGCTGAAAAGAGCTTGGCAGGGGGGGACTAAAAAGAGATCAAAAACATCACAAAGTGTGATCGCAGCTCGTTTCTGCCTTGATGCTGAGATGTCGTATAAAATGCCACGGGGCCGGCAGAAAAGCTCCGTAGCTCTTCTATAAAGGTCACGCAAGTAATCAACGGTACTTTGGCATGGCCACTAGGTCTTTGCTACCTTGTTTATTTATGTAAGTAATTACACGCACGGAGGTAGAGGCTTTGTTAATAAATATTTACAGATAGCAGAAATCCTCCAGATGCATAGTTTGCTCTAGTTGCAAATACTATGTGTATATCAACTGCTGCAAAAACCCTTGGCTTCTCGAAAGGGAAGGGCAAAATGGTTGGATTCAGTGCAGGCAGGATTCCCGCGTAAACCTCAGCAAGGCGGTCGGGCCGTGGCAGAGGGCGGCTGCTGTGGCCGAGGGCACCCGTGGGCCACATGGCGCTTGCCCGAGCGCCGTGCTTGGTTCTCCAGAACCTTATCAGTGGTGACATAGCTCGTGGACTCTGCCCTGAAACATGGAGCTAAAAGCAGCTGATGACGTTTCTCTCCTGATAGGAGGAAAATCCCCTGTGCAGGAGACGAAAGAGTAAAGTGCACCAGTGCTTTGCCTTTGCAATGGGAATAAACTGCCCTTCTTAAAGCTTGGTCTACGCTAGAGCAACGCTGAGCGCGTGCACATGGGCATCTCCCGGGCTCGCGCGGCAGCACATAATGCCGCAAGCTGGCCCCGTCCCCGTCCTTGGCATCAGCRCCATAAAGCTGTCACCAACATCCCCATAGTGATGTGATCGAAATTGTGCCGTCTAAAGTTCATATCCCTTGCTGGCACCCGCACGGTACAAAAAGCATCTGGCAAGCGGGCGTTGCTGGCGGCCCTGCCCGACGGAGCCGTGCCGGGGGTCTGGAGAGGCGCCCGGTCTCCTGCCATCCCTCCGCAGGGAGGACGGCGGCRTCGCTCCTCGCGCACAGTCCGGCTGTAGGTGTTGTAGACGTCTACAGCCACCGCGGAGTCACGCTCACGTGGCTCTTGGCCCGCGCTGGCTGCGTCTGGCTTCTCCATCGCTGTTGGGCTGATCGTGGATTTGCACCTGGCTTAATCACAACCGCCTACATAGGCGTGTTTGGCCTGGGGGATTAGATACAGTGGTTTAAGGCCTGGATGTGTAGCGCAGAAATACTGTCTCGAAGTAAGTGCCGTTTGCAAATGAATAAGATGCTGGTAAAAATTACGTTGTCTAACATATATTCAGAATCAGSATGAGCTGGAGAGGGCTGGCTGGAGGGGTGAGGTTTAGGAACCACGTTGTGTCCCCACTCCGGCCCTTGGCTGGTGGGGCATCCTCGGGCAACTCGCCATGGACCCATCGCGCGTCTCCTTGTGTCTCCTATCCACGTTATTTTCCTCTGCCCTCCGCRCTGAGATTTCTCTCTCCTCTTAGACGTTTGTGCCTTCATAACGGGGTTTTCACTCGAATGGCACCCGGGGGCTACAGCAGAGCTTCCCCCCGTGAGCTAACCTCAGTAGGGCCCAACAAAGCAAAACCAAACCTGCTCCAACAGCGACARATTGCCGCAGCGAGTGGAGCAGAGGAGTCGATGAAGGTGCCACTGTAAATCTGTGGAAGCCGTGGACCTGGAAGAGCCTTTAAAGCCCTTGTTTTCCGTGAGCCACGCTCGTTCCTCGCGGGGCTCTGCCGAGCTGCGGCTCTGCGGTTTGAAGGGACCTGGCTGCTGGTGGGAGGATTTATTGCTCTTCTGGAGGAAGCAGGCATTCAGCCTGCRCTGGCTCTTTTTCAGTTGGCTTTAGTGCCCTTTTAAAATTATACTTTACTGTGTTCTGTAAAGCCTTTATTAAAGGGTTTCCACAGGAAAAAAATTTTTTTTAAAAACAACAGATTTCTCCAACATTAATTCAAATCAAATGTATCATTAAATTCACTGTTTAAAGAAAATACATCTTTAGTGTGAGCCCATTCCACTGTAAATATACTGTCTAAGCCTTCAGATTTTTTAAAATCCCTAATAAGCCACTACATCTGAATAGAGGATTAGCCCAGACAGACTAACCCACATTTGCAGAGGAGCGCTCCTTGCCATGCAATGAGCCTTTTGAATCTGAAAAGGGATAAATCGCCTTTCTAATTTTTATTAGCACRTTGTTCTTACAGTGCAAATGCTCACGCTCTGACGGTGCCAAGTACAGCAGCGTAGTAACGGTATGGCCAAGGCAAGCCCCTTGGCTGTAAGAAGAGATTAAAAACTGTTTTTACTGCCGAGAACCACATCACCCTGCGATATCAGCTGTTCAGCTTGCATCACCTTGGCACTTCAGCAGGAATGGTGAGAGATGTAAGAGTTGCTATTGGGTGTTTGATGAGAAATACTGTTCTCCCAGTCAGGCTTTYGGGGACCTTACTGCACGGGACGTGCAGGAGTGGCTTTCTGGAGCTGAAGGGACCCTACRGTAGAGATTTGGGCCTTGTCGCTTGAGCGACAGAAAGCTGAATTAACCGTTTGYAAATGGCTCTGACACCTCGGCTGAAAGACATGTCTAAGAGTGAAACCTTAATGAGTGAAAATCATACCAGAAATGTMAAAAATGGGAAAATCAGGCTTGCTGCCATCTCTAGCTTCCTATTCGAACATCTTTTCTTGTCTCCTCACTTGCTCTTTCTCGCGGGTGCCGGTTTCCTTGGAGACGCTGTTTCCTAGTTTCCCTCTCTAATAAYGTCACCGTTTGACGTTAACCTTTCAAAGCGGCGTTTCCATCCTAACGTGGCAGGGCGGCTGCAGCTTTTGGAGGCAGATACGTGTCGTGAGGCGTCTGAACCCCGTAGCGACCACCCAGCCCAGGCTGCGACAGATGCTCCATGTGGGCAAGGAAACTGCGCCCTCGTTTCTCCACCTATTAATGGCGATGATAACTGTTACATAACTGGGGTGTTGGGTTGATTAATTAACGTGTGCAAAGGAATTTGAGATCCTTTCATGGGTGGTGCCACGGTGGTGTTCAGAGTTATTATTAATTATGGGTTGCTCTGATTATATATTTGTGTCTATTCCTGAGCGCACATGAAATCTGGACGCACCGCTTAAGCACCCACCCTCCACACCCCTTCGGTACTGAAGCTTTAGGGCCCAGCAGTATCGCTTTTGGTTATCCTAAAAATACACTGAACTTGCTGCTATTGACTTCAGTGAGAGCTTCAAGTGAGCAAAGAATATAGGGTTAGCATCCACCTATATTAGTATTAACGACATTGCCTAAATCATAGCCACTGTTTTGATGTAATTTTATTAGGTAACATTTTTCATTTTTTAGCCAAACTACTTCTTTTAAAGAAAAGAAATATACAAATTCAGGTTGCTTCTGGGCCTTAGCTCCGCAGGAAAGGGGAGGCGAGGCAGGAGTCCGGCACGTCCTTCCATGTATGTCATCTTCAAACGACACAGCAGAGAGCCACCGAAGTTTTGAAGGATCAATACGAGTTGCCTTGAATTTATAGCTGGAATCTGGGCATTCATAAATCGAATCTACTGAACCTAAGAAAGGTGGATTGAAAAAGATCTGTGAGTAGCAGCACGTGATATAATGTCTGCGCATGCTGTGCCATTTAGAATGACCCATTTCCCAGTTAGTGTCCCCAACCAAAACCAGTCTGTGCTAGGTGGACGAATACGAATGTTTATTACCGGTGGTTTCTCTTCTGTCCTCTACGTGCTCCTCCCCTTGCAGCATGCTAAGCAAGGTCTTGACATAAGTCACACAATCATTTTCTCTTCATCTCCCAAAAGGGAGAATTGTGTGTAATGAAGTGTTTTGTTTTGTTTGACTCAAGAAGTAGCAAAGTATTGAGAAATAGCAGTAAGAGCCTCTACCCCACAGGCAGACCTTTCTTAATCAGTGCGTGGTTGGGTCCAACCTATAGGGAAGGCAAGAAGATCCCAAGTACTCTGCCCCCTTCTGCACTAGCTGTCCATCAAAAAGCATGACAAGGTCTCCTGCCTCAACGAGTGGAGAAGATGGGGTGAGAAATGGGCGCAGAAGAAGCTAGCACAGTTTACTGGAGATGGCCTCAGCCTTGGCTTCCTGGAGGACACGCTCGTCACCTGTCCCAAGACTAAAGGATGCCTTCGTTAGGGGAGCAGAAGAAAGGTCTCTGAACTTCAGCTGGTCTCCTGCATGGGGCAGTGCAGCGATGTGCTTTGCTCGCTATGGGGCTCGCGGCAATATTTCCGTTGAATCATTCCTCGTCAGTCACCAACAGCACTGCAATTCCCAACCCTCCAGGCAAAACCCGGGTCAGGTTACAGGAGCTGGTACAATGCAAACCCAGGGACACTGAAGATAAAGAAAAGCTTCTGAACTGGGAAGGGAGTCATATTTTATTATTTTAGTCATATTTTATTTTATTATTTTTCAAGGCAATAGTTTTAGAGCAGGAACCAGGGAACACTGGAACCAGGGTGGTTTAATAGTGTCACTTAAGAGGGTGATTTTATACTGGCAAAAGCTCCAATGTAGATGCAACTATACCAGGAAAAAGTGCCTTCAACAGTAAGCCTTATTTTGCATACTGCAAGGATGTGTACTAACCTGGCAAAGAACTGCTTTAATTAATTAAAGCTCTATTTACAGTTGATGGAGAGAGACAGCTTGCAGGGACATGCCATCAAGTCTTTTCGAGTGCAAACAAGGCTCTCTAAAAGTTGCATTTTTATTTATACACATCCGCAGAATTGAAAAGCGGAGCAACRCTTGTAAAGCCAAGTGTTTTGTCCCTGGGGTATTGAATAGACGGCAAATCTTTGGCATCGAGAGGGCTCGTGTTTGCTTTGCGAAGGAGCGCTGGCTGGGCTCCCGCYGCGAGCTCTGAACATCTGAGGAAAGGCTAGCTGGAAAGAATTACGTTGTGACGCAGGCGGGAGAAAGCCAGGAAATTCAAACCCGAGGCAGAGGCTCCTACCTTAACTCGTTCTGGCAAGGAAAAAATAATTGTGAAGTGTTAACACCGCATCCTGGGGACGCTTGGTTACAAAACATGCCAGCTTTTAAGAGTTCCTTGGGAGGCTCGAGTTTTTGACCAATTTATTGTGATAGAGGTCAGAGAACTAGTTGGAGGAGTGGGAAAATTAAACCATAACTGGAAGAATAATTACGGCTTGCCATTGTCAAGTACCGTGTGTTTTTGCAACTGTCTTAGCACGGTCTTTTTGCCTTTTGCTAATCCCCTTCTAATATTCTATTATTATCTCTGTATCGTCTGAGGGACAAAGGATCCTTCTTTCTCTCCTACTAATTTTGTTTCACCTGTTTTGCAACATCGCAAAGCCTCGGGGTTCCCTCATCTCATAGTGTTGCATGCTCGACATTACAAAAGTCCAGCTGCTTCGTGGGGTAACAGTTAAGCTGCCATGAGGAGGATGTAGGATTTTATCGCGAGCCATTTGATGGGGAACGCTTCTGCAGCTGGACTCGCTGCCCTTCCCCTTTCGCAAAAGGAAAACGCATTGCCTGCTTCATCTGCTAAAGGGGAACGTGTGGTTTTATTTCACTGTCTATTTGGTCTTCAGTGTTCGCCTGTAGTGGAAGAAAGGACCCCCGTGTCCAGCGTGCACAGCCGTGTTTTGCAGCGAGAGGACAAAAACGGTTCGGGCACCGGCGGGACCGAACTTGCCTGTCGCAGCTTCCTCCCGCAGGTCCCCAAAGCGAGTCCCACGGGGCCGAGCTTCAAAGCGCCGTCGCGGTGGAGGACCTCCGCTTCCTGTTTTGCTTGAGCTGAGCAGCTGCCTGGGGAGGCGGCGCGTTGTGGCCGCCGCTGTTCTCTGCCCTCCTTGCTGGGAAGTGGCAGGATAACCAGGAGCAACAAGCAGAAATTACAGAAGCCAGATCTTTTCCATTTTTTTGGAGCAGAAGTCAAGGTACATTTATGGGATGAGAAGGATGACGGAAGATGACTTGAGGGTAGTTTGTGCCTCGTTGCACAAGGGCGCAGCACCTCAGTTTCTGCTCTTAGCGAGGTCTCGCTCTTACTTGGACTGTAACTGGTCAAAAATGTCATACCTTGAATGCTGGAATTCCAGCTTTTTGCATGTTTTCCAGGCAGGTGTACAGCGATACTCTTGTTTGTGACGCAGAGTACCCCCACTTCATCCGTTTGCTTCCCACCCTGAGCAAACGGATGGCAAGAAAGCCGAGCGTCGGCGGTCACYGCACCCGCAGCAAGGCCACGCTGGAGGAGAAGCCAGCTGGACTTTTCCTGAGATTGCAGTAATTTATACCCTGAGTAGGGCCAGAAAGGGATCGTGTCTCCTGAGGTGCAACTTTGGGTTGTGGTGGCACTTCACGATGCTCCTAGCGCGGTGCTAGCTCTGCTCTTGCAGGATATCAGCTTTTCTGCCTTAACGGATGAATCGCTGCTGGCCAGATTGTGTCCGTCTCTTTTGCAGGCACCAGGGCTCAGCTTGAAGAAAGCAGAGACTGCTTGAAAAACCGGGGCAAGCCCCAGGGCCCAGCTCCACAGGCTGTTTGTGTCCTCAGCCCAGGTGCTCAGGTACTCTTGCACGCTGGGCCTGTCTGCCTCCGTCCCCCTGCAAAGCAGACGCGGTGACAGCGTCCCGCGGCCAGGGTGGTAACAGGAAACACGCAGCTCTCAGTGACTTCTCTTTGAAGGCAAGGTTGCTCAAGAGTTAAAAATGTGAAACAATCATGCTGCATGTTTCATAACTAAAGGTAATATAGGAAAAAAAGCAACTATGCTAGCTTCTTAGGTTGCTAGACCCGTAATTAACGTGTACTACATGTATGCACCTGCACACAGAGAAACATGAGCCCTTGCGCACATAACTGTAGGTTGTTGTATTAATCTATTGTTGTATCTATTTTAATCCTGTATTACGGTATCTTGAAGGCAGCACAGAAGTCACCCTAGCCTGACTCTCATATTTCACCTCACCTTGGCTTTCCCTTTCCCTGCAAAAGCTCGGGTGATAAGGCAGGCGTTTAGACAGTCGGCCGCATGAGGCAATCATTATCCTAAACCTCGTCTTTCCAAAACCCGCGTTCTGGGACACGGGGGCACTTTGCATCTCCCCACAAATCATGGGCATTTTCATGCTCCAGTTTTGGGATTGCCGGGGGGGATGGATCCTGCTGCCTGTGGCTCCAGCGTGAGCACGGGCCGCTGCTGCGGTCCATGGGCTGCGCTCTGCCCCGCAGGCGGGAGGTTATTCAAGGTAATTCCACCGGATTCCAGCGGAGTTACCCGGGAGTGACATGAGCACAACTCGAGCGCGGGGGGGAAGCGCAGATGCAGCTCTGCCTGGCTGCAGATACGATTAACGCTTGGCCGTTACTCTGCAGGACGTGTTCAAGATGCCGCTTGGCTGCCGCCCTGTCTCTGGTTTCGGGTCCGAGAGCTCTCCGGCCGTTCCTTTGCACCCGCTCTTCACAGAACAGCATGACCACTAATTACTCCAGCTAATTAACTTTTAAAGGCAGCATGGTTCTCACACCAGCATGTCAATTAGAGGAAAGCCTTCCTGTGAGGCAACGCAGTTACGTTTCTGAACACCCTAAGCAYGCGGGAGGCTCAGTCCCCGACCACCCCCAACGCAAGCGTCTGCCTTATCTCCCTGCTTGGTGCCCCTCGCTCCTCCCTTCGCTTGCTCTCCTTTCAAGGGCCTCAAGCAACGGCTTTCTTCCTCCTTAGTTAGAATGCTTCATCGTGGACCAGACAGCATTTTTCCAAGTTGAGATGGGATGGAAGGACTAGAATAATTTGCCAATCAGACTGCCTTCCTCTGACGTCTGTCCGTGAAATACAAAACGCAGAGCAGCAAGCAGCACCTCTGGTGCCAAAGCTAGCATCCTTCCTGCGAGACTGYGTATCCTCTTTAGCAGGGGTTTCCCTGGGTCCCCATGTTTTCCTTGCTCTGTTTGGTGCGATGATAAAAATAGCTTCTTTTGAAGATTTTAGTATCTGGCAGAACACCTCATTCCCTCAGAGTAGTTTTGCACCTTCGTAACTGCTTTCCTACGGACGTAATCCGTCTAACACCTTCCGTGCGGAATACTGATATAGCAGCGCTGGCTGCTCTTTGCCCAGACTCTGCCAGCTGCTGGTAACAAGAGCCTTGTTTTTGCTGACCTGAGATGTTCTTTCTGGCAGACCTACGCAATGTCCTATGTATCTTTTCTTTCAATACCTTTTGCACATAAGGTAATAACAATGCTACGTTCTTTTAGCAATGCAATAATTATCATTCAGCAGTGGCTTAATGAAAGCACCGCTCTTCTTCTCACTGAAGCTTGAGAACTGACATTCGAAAGAAGTCCTTTCCCAGCCTTTTTCTCTTGGCCACTCCTTGTGGAAATTAGAGTGTCTTCATCTTAATGAGCTCAGGGGATTGGGGAGTTACAAGAGAAAATTCAGCTTCAAAAATACCTACCGGCCTCTTGTGAATATGTCAGGACATGTTTTTAGATACAACGCTTTCTTACCTGAATGGGCTTGTGCTYTCCTGATTTAGTGACTTCTCCAGCTGAGCTATTTCTTGGCTGGGTCCTGTGCTGGATGCTGCAACGCCTTGTTTAGTTTGCATGAGGTATGTCGCAACGTATAGAGCAGCTCCTCAGCGGGTACAAACCGCCTCCGCCTTGCTCACCTTTATCACTTCTGCAGCAGATAGCAATGGTCTAGGTAGGAAACCACAGTCACTTACATACACGTGTGTGTTTGCAGGGCTTCCAGGAGCTGGGTCCAAACCAGCAGCGTGATCGTGCAGGCAAACGGAAGCAACYGCACTAAATGGCAACGAAAGGCATGTGAGAACGGAGCGAGGTCAGGAGATGCCGATTTTGGGAGTCTCCTTTTTCCCTGCATCCCCGAGGGTGGATGGGAAGGTCCATGGGAATAGCCGGTTCCCGCACCTCGGATCCGCTACCCAGGTGCCGTGCTGTGCCCGCAGGCCAGGGACGGACCGCTGGGGACCAGGGACAGCCGCGGCGGCTGTACGCGGCTCCCGGAAACGCTGCAGCCTGCGGTCCCGTGGTCGTGCAAACGTTAGTGTCAGAGTCAAGAAAAGCGGTGGGAGCGTAGGGCTGGGGTGAAGGGGAAGGATGGTCCCTTTTCAGCTGGGTTTTATCCTCCTGAAATGTCTGCGGTGCTGCATCCTGCGCAAGCAGGTTGAGTGGGCGGTTTCTGACTTGGGCTCGGAATTTTCCCCTCGCCTCCGCGCTGGGAATGGCCCACAGCCCCACGTCCCACCGGCTGTCGAGCTGGGAAGTAGGAAATAGCCTCCAAATTTTTTTAATGGATTTCTGCTGCGATAAGTGCTTTCATTACTTGGAAGGGTCTGCGGCATTGCTGGTGGTGATGGGGCGCCAGGGAGAAGAGCTCCCGGGCCAGCGCTTGCTCCGTCAGCAAATCCCTCGTTGCAGGGACCAGGGCGCAGCTCGGAGCGCGAACCAGGCCGTAGGGGTACCGCTGCCTGCTCTACGCGGGAAACGGAGCTAACAGCAGCGCTGATGAAACGCCAGGCCCGCGAACCCTGTTCCTCCCCTTTTAATTTGGGTCTTGATCAGTTCCCGGGATCCGAATGTTCCACAATCAAGGAACAGGCAGGGGGTTTTAAATAAGGCCATGCTACATCCCAGATCAGGAACTGGGCTCCTCTGTAAAAATGCCAAGTTAATTATTTATACCGCTAGAGCCATTCCCCTGGATGGAAACAGGGAAATCAATAGCAGAGCAATGAGGACCCGTATCAGCCCGAGCTCCTGTCACTCAGGCTCCCGGACTCGAGTCTTTGCAGCAGCCTTCAGCCCCCGTCGAAAACTCAGCTGGGTGATTTCTCTTAACAATAAGCGTCAAAACGTTTTGGTTTTCTGCTTTTGGAGGCGGGAGGGGTGTGAGCCCAGCTGTAGAGGAGGTGCACCGCAGCTCCGAGTCTTAGGAAACGTTTGCTGCATGAAACTATACATTAGAATTTCTATAGGTTTGGATGTTGTGTAGATAATGGCCTTTCATAGTAATATATACGCACACACGCACATGCTATCTTGCATRCATATTTATTCAGTGACAAGACAGATAGCTTGGAAGAGAACCATGTTTGCAAAGGGCTGTAATGGCAAAYGTTTCCTTCTCACGTCTGCGTTACGCAGCACATAATAGAAGCTGATCTATCCCTGGGAATCTGCAGGAAATGTAATTTATTCTATCAATGTCAAATACACACACAAAACAGTCTGGCTCCRCATTTGTATTTGCAGAGTTTATTAGCACAAATAGTGGGTGAAGTGAACAAAAAATAAACCATGCTGAAATATGGGGGAAATACCGGTGAGCTTTTCCTCGCTGCTGCCTCGGTGCGTTTATGCAGTGCTAATCCCGAGCGGTCCCAAAGCTCGGCTACAAGGACAGCCACGGAAGAGAAAATGGTGATGGTTGTTTATGAAACCGGGCTAATACCTGGATGGAGCAGCTGTATGTTAGCGCGGCTGTTGCTGTACGTAGGGATGTTGGTGCACATACAAGGATTCCCTTTGGCCTTAAACCGCAGTGACGGGGTCCCGCTGGTGGCTCTGCACCACGACCACATTTCTCTCCGCAGGGCAGAAATTTCCAATAGCTAAAGGAGTTCTTTGCTTTGGGATTGCTTTAGCCTACACTAGTTTTAGCCCATTTTTGATGACAAAATGAACAACTTCACTACGTCCCYGTAAGCGCAGCAGAAGACAGGGCCCTCTCCTTACGTGCTGCCGGGCGTCCCGGCACAAGGAAGGTGACCGTCATTTCCCAGGAAAGGTGGTTATCAATTTCCCTTGACCGTGTTAAAAAAAGGCTGGCTTAGCTGATGGTTTCTGCCCTTTAGCCTCTGCGGGAARAGCGGGTGTTATTTTTCAAAGCGGGGTGGTTAATATATACTAGCTGTGCTACGATAAAAGCCCACTGGGAAACAGCCGTGTCTTTTGCAGTCAGGTAGCTCAGCGCCGTCGTCCCCGGCCAGGAATAGCGCGTTATGCTCACCTGGCCGTGGCGCCAGTAGTTAAAACTGTACATGCCTCGTCTCCCGGGGATTTTACAGCTCTGGAGCCGAGGCACGTTAATTATCCCACCGTCAAAACAAGCCGCGAGGACAAAGCTGCTGCTCCGAGTCGGCCTCCGGAGCTGGAGCGGCAGGAGCCGGCCGAGGTCGGGCTGGCAGAGAGCTGGTGGAGCATCGCCGGGAGGCACGYGGAGCCGCTGCCTGCTGTCCCGGCCCTGCAGCCACCTGGAGCTCTGCTCTGTCCTGGGCTGGTGCCAAGGGTGAAGCGCTGATGAGCAGAGCCTTGCCTCTGTGGGGCTGTTCTCCATCCCTCCTCCAAACCTCCTCCATCCCTTCCATCCCTCCTGCATCCCTCCTCTATCCCTTCCATCCCTTCTCCATCCTTTCCATCCCTCCTCCTTCCAACCCTGTTGCAGTGGGTAAATTGTGACTGAAGCAGGTTTGGTTTGGGTTTTCACGTTCCAGCTTGCAGTAAAAGCAATATTTTGGCTGTGAAGCTGGGCACAACAGGGCAACCGTGGCTTACGCCAGCCGCCCCGGCGTTACCGCGCCAGCGAGCAGCCGAGGACCTGCCCGTGCAGCTGAGCAGAAGGGCTGGTTCGTTCCTGCCGTGCTGTGTTTGGTGTTGAGTACATGACTGCTTTTGGAGTCGGGCATGTTTATCACCCGCAGCAAGGTTTAATGGGGAGCCAACCTTTTTGGCAGCTTTTTCTTGCGGGGGGGGGGGAGCGTTTATGGGAACTGGCTTTTTGAAGGTGGTTGTATAAATATTTGTTCTCTGCTCCTTAGCAGCAAAGGGATGAGCACGATCAACATCTCCATTTAAGGCGCCACTCCCTTGTTGCAAAAGGCTTGATCCAGTTTTGTTTCGCTTTTGTTGCAGACCTCCTGCTCTCCTTGCAGGCTGTGCAACGTGCAGCTCAGCTGCCCATGCCAGAACCGCTCCGTAGCACCTGGTCGGGGCAGCAGTCTTAAAACAGTGATGCTGCCATGATGGAAATCTTCCCGGAGAGGGAAGATCTTCAGTCTGGGCAGTGTAAGAAGGGCCCCTCCAGGATCGCCAGTCCAACGGTATCTATATCTAAGCATCCATACGCGTCCCCATGAATGCGGGATCTATCCACGAGTACCCAAGCAATAGCTTATCCCGGGCAGACGGATAGTTACCGAACGAGACCTGGACTTTTACRGGTAGTCCTCCCTCCTGCAGTCACTGAATGAATAGATACTGTTCTTTCCAYAGGAAAAACAGTTTCCAAGGGCAAAAAACGTCACAGGAGGAATTTCAGCACGCAGATGCAGTGCATGTGTTAGATGAGAACTGCTCTGAAAAGGACCCAGGATCAGATTATCGAGGCTGCTGTTTGCAAGACCTCTCCCTCCCAGCCCAAATGAAACCTTAGGCCACATATTGAGAAGTAGAGAGGAAATGAAATATGGAGTAATTGCTCCTAAAGTGAACACTGCCCATCCAGTGCATCATTTTTCCTAAGGAAAAAGTAGTGTTTGATTGTGGCATTAAATACTGTGCTATATTAGACATATCCAGAGAGACTAAGAGTCAACTTTAATTCTGGTGCTTCATATCATTATAGTCTTTGATTTTTTTCAACTCTAGTAAAATTCTTTTAAGTTGTAGGTGGAGAGCTTTTTGTGTTTAAAAATATTTATGAACAGTCCCTTGTGTGTTGGAGCAGAGATCTGCACTGGAGCCTGTAGGAAGACTGTAATAAAAATAATGGTTTGAACAAAGTATCTCAAATGATTCCATCCCTGAACCTAAAACTTTTAGTCTTAATTTCCTTTAGTGATTTCACATCAGACATATATTATCACTGTAATGTGATATTGATATTTTTGAACTTTAAGTACAGAAACATCTCTGGGAGTTGTTTTTAGTAACTTCCCCATTAATGTCTATTTAACTGGAGACAGAAAGAGTCAAGCACATATTTAATTATGAAGATGTCTGCACAACAGCATAAAATCTCAAAGAAGAAACATTCCTTTAATATGTATAATCTGGAGATTTAAAAGTATCAGTCCTCTTTAAATAGCAATGTATTGATGACTAGGAGCAGACTAGGAGCACGAACTGGCTCTTGCGCCACTTCCCCCCTAGTTCAAGGACCATTTATTTTAACATCCTACCTTGCAAGCATGCAAGTGCAGCCATAGTGTACACTTCGGTTTGTATTGGATTAATGTAATTTAACTTTAGCTATCCAATGGTTAGTCTTCTAGGTCCTTAAACTATCAAATAAGAGGAAAGAGACGGGCTCCTCCAGGATATGATCATGCTGAGAGAAGCATCCGTAGTTAGAGGAGATTCACTCCTTTTATTCTTGAAATGGTTAAATGGTTGAAGTTACTTCAGATGAGCCCTTGAACTCTACATAGTTTTATTGTCAAAATATTTGAATTCAGCCTTCCCCTGAAAAATTGAAATRTGCTTCAGAAAATTCTCACGAGAACTTTTACAATTTTCACTGAAATTCTGCATACTTTCTTTTTTTTCCTTTCTATATAGCCCTGGTCATAAGACRCAGATCCTGCCTGCTGTAATAACTGTCTGACAACACACTCCTGCCCTCCAACGCCCAATTCCCTCTTCTGTCTCAATGTAAACTGCAGCCAAGAGGGAACCAGTGCAAAGTTACCCGTACCAAACTCCTCACAAGGAAACTCATTGGTGGCATGAAGAGATATAAAAGTCATGACCTACCCTGTGAAAATCACAAGTTTAGTTTAAAAAAAAACAGCATTAGAAAAATGTTAATTTGAAATCAGTCCTTTTTGTGTGGCCCCTTGATTCTTCCCATAAGGTTCCTACTCTGCGGAGTATTTTCCAGCGACAAGGGAACTCATCACTTCAAAGCTTTYTGAATACGATTCAAAAGACTAGCATTTAAGTAAAATATTATTACAAGGCTCCAGTAAAATTATAAGAAATTGGTAAGAGTTCAGAAACCAACATTCGTATTAATGTTGAACGTAAGGCTGATTGAAATAAGTCACGTACAGTCGATACAACGCAAATYGAGGGCATAGCAGGGGGCCACGGGCACGGACGCGCGCCGCTGCGGGTGCTGCGAGACGTGCGTGGCCAGCGCAGCGACGAGGGACCTAAGTGACAAGCAGCACGCCTCCCCAGTCCTCGCCGTCCCGTCGGGGCTCCACCTCGCCCCGCAATTTGTAAAGTTGATCGCGCTAAAGACAAACGGGGAGAAAAAGCGTGGTGTGAGCCCAGCCAGGAGGCACGGTCACGGCACAGCCCGGGCAGTCCTGGGCTTGGATCCAGCGCCCGTGCTGCKGCCCGGCCACGGGAAAGGTCCTGAGGAAACAGATTTTGAAACCGTGGCCTTCATCCAAGGCTTCGGATTCCATTCCCAAAAACGGGGCCTTGCAATTTTGCTTCCGCGAGCTACAGATAAAAAAGTTGTGGTGTGCAGAGCCGCAGAAGCAAGGTGAGCCCTGGTGCGGTGCCCCGCTCCCGGGTTTAGCCGAGCAGAAACGCCGGCGCCGGCGGCCCCCGAGGGGGAACGGCCTCTGAAAARCCGTGCTCTGTACACAGAGATAGCTCTGCTTCAGCCCTTCGGCAGGGATGTTGTCTGCGTATTTCTTGGTTTTGTTAAGCTAACTTATCTTTTCCTTGTAAACGTTGCTATCTGAGCCCAGGGACGCAGAGGACAGGAATTTGCTCTCTTGGTTATAGCAACAGCTCGAGGGGTCCCTGTGCCCCCGCGGATTGCTGTTTACCCACTCGCTGTCCCGCTGGCACCTAAAAACTCCGCGGTCATTGTGTCTCCTCGAAGCGTTCCAGCAGTTTACCCGACGGGTCAGGGCGGCAGCAGCACTAATTCCAACCTCAGCTGAATCACCGCAGCTCACGCACTGCAGTCGAAAGCCATTCCTCAGTCTGCACACACATCTGGCCAGATGCGTTCCTCATCTCGTCCTTCRGGCGCAAGTTACGCCCGCTGAAAGCAGCCAGGTCCTCCTGACACTGTATTCCTTCCACCAAAGATAACACAGTCAATAACACGCTCCCAAGGGTGGGGTGAAAGGTAACTGGGTGGTGGAAGCAAGGTCTCATGAAGGTGACCACTAGCAGTAACATCCATTTTGCAATCACTGTGTTTGCCAGCCRAGTAAATAAATATGAGCCGGCAGCAGAGCCCGCGACACCGCTGTGCCGCTGGCTCTGGCAAGTCCCGAAAGCTCTCAGCAGCTTGGCCTGGCCACCACCGTGGCACATACCCGCCGCTTCCCACTGGCCGGAGGGGTGTTGTGAAACACAGCTCCTCGACGTAACGCACCACGGCACAGCGAAAGATGGTTTGGATCTTGTCCTTGAATGGCCAAGGTTATTTCTGCAGACACGCTGAAGACAAACTTATCTCAGCATATCAGGGGAATCACAAGCYGAGACCACCCAGCCGTCCTTGTCCCTGCCCACCCTGCGCTCCCTCTTTCCAAGGCTACGAAGAATTGTTTAGTTTGGGAGATACCGTAGGGACTGTGCCGGGTGTTTGCTGGGGTTTAGCAGAGAACATATTTATTTTGCTTTCAAGTTGTATTTGCAAACATTTGCATGCGATAGAGAAAACGGATTCACATTTTGCTAAGTCTGTTTACAAAACCTAGAAGACCTGAGATAATTACGCATCTTTCCATACAGATCTGTGCTCTCCATCTCCAAATGTATTTAAGGAACCTTAAAAAAAAAAAAAAAATTAACAAGCTGTCAGCAAAACGCTTAGTGGAAAAGCCCCACGTGTTACTGGCAGGAAGTCCAAACTCGGCTCGCAGCCACGTGGCCCCTCGGCGCTCGGCAAACCCTGCGCAGGGGATCACGGTGTGAAACCGTCCCCGGTGAGCCGGCTCAGCCCCTCTTTCCTGACCCAGCTGGGCACCTCTGCTCTTTAGCAAACTTCCATTCTTCCTGATTTTTTATTTCCTATATTTGTTTTTTCTATTTCTCTGTGTTAGAATAATATAATATCAATAACACCAGGTACCATGGTAAGCTAACATACAATCAGTTAAAAACAATATAAATCAAGCAACCTTCTCGTAAAAATCTGAAAAGGAGAGAATATCCAATCAGAACAGAATTTCAATCGGTCAACCACTGACAAGAAATCAATTGGTTTCGTTTGCTAAATATGTTTAAAATCTCTACGTAGACCAAATGGTATGTGGAAATCATTTCCTCTCGGATGACAAATGATGGGCTAGATTCTGCTACCTCTGTTCACTTTAGGTTTAAAGCTGATAGGAAACGATGAGTGTCTTTCCGTTGACTTAAATGGATTTTTATGTCAGACCCATTAAGTAACAGCTTATTTCACTTCATTGATTGAGATGTCAAAGATGAGGTATTGAGAGTGAGCATGGACGGCACGCACGTTCCCAGAGAGAGATCCCAATGGAGGGAAGGGAAAAGGAGGATAAAAGTTTCTGCATGGAAATGACCTAAACATGGATAAAGACGGTCTGCTTCACCTGTGGAAAGGAGGTGAATGTACGTCTGCTTTATCATGGGTTTGGCCCTGGCCTTGCAGAGAAAACTCTCTTTACAAGTGAATTTTACCTTTATACTTTCTTTTAACAAACTCCTGTTTGCCTGATAGCTCAAATTATATAAATGTTTCTGTCCAAGGAAGGTAGCTATTCCAGGGAACACCATTCAGGTATAAATACCAGGTTAAAATCCCAGATATTTCTGTATTTTTTGAAATGCAAGTTCTTTGTGCTCATCAAGGGACTTGATTTGTGCGATGACTCAGGCCATGCGCAGCCGGGCCAAGGCCAGCGCCGAGGCTCACGAGCGTTGCTTTGCTCTCCTCGTTCTCCAAAGACGTAATCTTGTTTCAGTTAGACAAAGCGCCTGCTGGCCTTGGGTGAACTTCTTCATCTAAGGGAAAGGTTGAATATATAACATTTAACGAGGACGAATTTGATTTTCTCACTCCAACAGAAAGTTCTCCTTGTAACAAATACATTACTGTAATCCCACCAGAAAATGTTACTGATTGAAATAGATTTGTAGTACATCACGAATCCAGGTGAACCCAAGTTTTCTAATCAAACAAGGCAAAAATGTCAATATTTTAGAAAYAGTCGCAACAACTGGTTTATTACAAGCTGTGCTTCTAGGGTCAAGTACGCCATGGGACCTTAACAACTTTAAGTGTACAAAAAAGTATCTTTTCAGTATTTTTCTGTGTTGGAAAAGTTGGATAAATAACAGAATTGACCTTCCTTGTTTTTCTTAATGTGTGCTTTGAAATGCATGTAATTTTACTACCTGCAAGAGCATGCTTGTCTTCAAACACAGCCCATGGCGAGACCATTCTCTGGCACACAGACCAATAATGTTCCTGCACCATTTTCCTGGAGATGTGGTTAAACTTCCTGAGTCACATACAACTAGATAATCAAACTGTATTTCCATATCTGTCCCTTGTTTGGGAGTTCAACTCTCATTGATCTGAAGCCCCGAAATCAGTGAACACCTAATATGCATTCTCTCTGCGTTTTCGTTTAAGTTTTCTAAACAGTCAGAGCTTGCATTCTGTGACATGTTTAGGTTTTATTTTTGTTATAAAATTCTAGCTCTCACGCCACATTTTGAACTGTTAGTAATTCAGCCAGTTGTCTCAAAGGGATGCAGGGGGTCAGTTCACTTCATAGATGGTTTAGTCAAATAATTCTAAAACATTTCTTTCTTCTGAGAGCTGACAGTTATATTACTTGTTCCCTGTTAATTGTTCTCATATTAAAGATTCCTATTGACTTCAAGTGCCTTTGCATTATGCCGTAAGGTAATTGTTTATCGTCCTTACAACATCTCGTGGCTTCGCAGTCATGAAAAACACACTTTTCTCAGAAATACTGACAGAAAAAAAGCCTTAAGCAGCATTTGAAATTTCATTATGTAGCCTAATCTAATCACGTACGAGGCCCATCTCTCCAAAATCACTTGTTTTACTTGTAGTAAATCTGCTCTGTGATATTGCCAGGTAATATTGTAATCCCATTTCAAGGTTGGGRCTGGCAGCGGGAGCGCTATGGCATCAGGTGTAAGTCAATGTTTGAACATTATTTCCACCGCGAGTGGATGTCTGTGCCAAGGGCCAGCCTGTCTTTGATACCTGTGTCACCCTGCAGAAGTTGTCTAGGCCAGAACTAATTCCATTAGTGTTTGGAAAGCTATTTATAAGCTTGCCTTTAGTGGGATGACCTTATTAATTAGATTGGGGGAAGGCCGAGGGAGGGAGGGCTGCTCGTTTCACAGGACCGTCGGCACGCGTTTAAGTAAGAGAGACGCTTCTCCTTTGAACGACACTCAGAACAACCTGCTAGATATAGCAGAAATCTGGGTCAGTCTGCAGCAGGAAAACACGCGAGCTGCGTCTCTGCGGTGCGACAACACCGTGGAGGGCAGCTCGGCAGCCAAGCACCCCCGGACGCGCCGAGAGAGCCCCTTCCTGAGGGGCGCGGGGCTGATTTCCCTGCTCGAGCTACGCTGCAAGGAGAGCCGTGTTCACGCACCTGCGAGGGGTGAGCAGAGCCCAAGATCTCGCCCTTAAGCGCTCCAGCGCACCTCCGCCGCGCACACCGAGGCACAAGCTCCGGCCTGAAGTGTAGCGCACAGCCCTGTATTTGGGCTTAGACTTGCAGCTATTCTGGGGCATCACTCTTACAGTCCGCGTTATTGCAAAACTGCTTTTCATATGAGAAACCTGAAGAAGAAATAGATCTTCCTGGTTGGTAAAACGTAACTTAATGATGCAGTTTTTGAAGGAAACTCTTTTTTGAGAATACATTTCTACAGTGATCCATACACATACACCTGTGAAGTGGTCATTCATTACAGCCCTGCTTATTTCCGAATCCACTCTCTAAATCTAAGACAGGGAAAGAGCTTTATTTCTAAGGCTTCTAAATCAAACGTCACTGAAATCACCATCCTCCTCCATTATCACGGGTACCTCCAAAACAGAAAGGCTGGATTCTCGTATTCTAATTATTATGAACTGAAAACAAGGAGGCAGAAAGGTATTTCTTTTGTCTGCCCTTATTTACCAGAAGCACTTGACATCTCCTCCCATGCAGACTAGGAGTGGAGAGGAGTTTCACCTGTCCGACTTGTTTCCCGGGCCTCATTAAGGGACCCGGGCTGCTCGGCTCACCTCTCGGTTGCTTTAAATGGGCCAAGAGCTCCCAGAGCTGTAGCATGAGATCCTGCTGCCTCTGAAGCGAGCCTGTTACCACTGGCAACTCAGAAAAGTAAGTAGATGGGAACATTAGTTAGCAGTGTCATGTCACAGATACATCTCTTCTGGCAGCCACGGAGCCGCTTGTAAATGTTTTTGCTTCTCTGTTATCTGCTTAACAAATGAGGAGAATAGTTATCGTGCAGGCTTATAATAATAACTTGTCTGTGCCAAACGGCTGGAAGAAACTCAGCTTTTGTGTGAGATGTTTAATTTTATTAGTATAACCTCCTGATAGAATTTCATTCACTGCTGACGTCTCATGTGGCACTTAAAATTTCATCTTGGCTGGGGAAAAAGGAAGCTTTTGGCAAGTCCTGTTTGTTCATTTGATTGGTTTGTGCAACCCCAGACAATTCTGCAATACAGTGAAAAYTGCCATTACTGTAACTACAGACCCCATTTTTGTGTCCCTGTTGATATAATCCCATAAAAGCACTTGATGTCTGGATCAGAAATTATGTATGTCTGCRTGTGTCAGTTTAGTGCTCATGAAAGTGCTGGATTAGGTGTGGGAGAATGAACTCCTCTGTCCCTAGACAAGTGGACAGTACCTGTGAACGATCTGCAGGAGAGTCTGCACGGGTAAAATTTGCCCTAGAAATAGTAAGGGCAAACCCCATAGCTCATGTAGTCATTGACTTTGCTGCTGAGACTGTCAAGAATTGCATTAGTAGCAGATCTGCTATGCAAACACCTTCTCTTAGGAGTCAGACTGGGGTTGCCTAGTTCATTTTGTACGATCCATCTCACAAATACTTCATACCACTGACCAGAATGATAGTCTCTCTGGCCAATAAAAAAATAATAAGTTTAATTTTGTACTGACAAGCCCTCGGCTGTTCGTTTTCAACCCTTTGCRCCTTTCTCCAAATGCGCTACATGCTACTACCCCACAGCAGCAATGCATTCAGCAAGGAAAGCTCTTCCACCTTCTCGTAACCCTGACTCATCTGTTAAAACACATTGCTGGCTGAACCTAATATGAYGTATTTCTAATGTTGAGAACATTTCTGAATCAAATGATCACTTGGTATATGAAGGTTTTTTTGTTTTTATACTTTGTAAATAAGAGTAATCAAACTAATAGGGTTTTGCTTCTTAAATTTTAAGCTTAATGTTATTTTTAGAATTTAAATTTAATAGTCAGTCCATAATATGGAGTTTCATTTGTTCTGATATTTAGAAAAACAGATGCTCTGAGTCATTAGATCATAAAAAGCAATTACAGAGATGAGTTCAACAAGAGTCATAGGTACTAAAAACATGGTACTGGTCAGGATCACTTAAAAATATGCATGCTGAGTAATTTAGTGGTATCTTTAAGAGATAAAGACATTCAGTTCAATACAAGTATTGCCACAATCTTCTGGTCTTATCACAGCTTTCATGATGCTTGGTGGTCTTCTTAACCTTGTTCTGCTTGGTCATGCTTTATGAATTGAATGTTCTTTTTTTTTATTAAAAAAAAGTTTTAACCAGTGATTTAAACTCTATCTTAACCATGTAAATCTTCAATGCTCCAACAATAGGAAGCTACACAAATTGTTGTTTTAAAGATCCCATGATTTGTGTGTGCTTGGAGCTGGGAATACTACATCTGCAACTTTCAAAGCTGAAAGGTGCCAGCAGTAGAGGCACAAATTTTGCAAAGATAYACTCTCTAACCTTAAATTGAGAATGCATATAAAGTAAGGCATACTAAGATAGGTGTATCTTAGTTATGTCCCTGGCACTTCGGTAAGCAGTGAAGGATAGTGAGATCCTTAGCACTTTACCTATTTAAAAACCATTATAAATAGATAAAATGCATCCTCCTATAGCTCCTATTTCCCTAGCTGCTGTTCTCTAGCCCATAACCTAACTAACCCCTTTAGATTCAAAGCTCCTCAGAGAAGGATCTGTATCTGATYGTGTTTGTCTAGACGCTAGTACAACCGAACGCTGATCCTCTGGGTATTACCCTAAATATGGAGTGCTATATGACCACAGAAAAAAGCTGAAAAACAGGCTTTCAAAACTTTGAGGAGAAAAAAATCTACATATGTGACACATTTGCGGGTAGACTCTAGATCAAATGTCAACAGCAGCAGGGAAGGAAATGAAAATGAGAGTGGTTTGAGAGAGACAAGAGACAGCCAAAGAGGAGCAGAGGGCGAGAGAAATGCAGGCAAAAGGCAATGACTCYGTGTGTACCTCTGAATGTCTCCGTACATTCATTTTACGTGAGTCAGTCCCCTGCCTTTTACCAGACCACAAACAAGTCAGCCTTCCAGTCACGGTGTCCACAACGCCTTAAGTTCTTGAACATTTTTACAGCCTGAGAGAGCAWATTATTGGGCAGTAGTAGAGGAACGCAAGGCTGGGTGTGCGACACTGGGGAGGAAGGCGGCTGTGCTACTACAAGGTCTACCTCAACGTAAAGCCACGCTGCTGAGATACCACTGAAGCTTTGGAGGTTCAAACGTGTTTGGCTGGGCTCTTCAGTGGAGTCCTCAAATTTTGCTCCTTTTGGATTAGTAGATAAYGTAAGTAGGGCATATCCTCATAATATGAAAATTTAATTAGCAATGACATTGTTAAACCAGGTGGCAGACTGTACCAATTTAAGTMAACAGTGATACCTCACTGAGATTAACGGGAAGTATTTTAAGCTACCCTCAAACTCAGGAAAAGTCCCCTGGAACTAGCTTGACTCTGCATTTCAGAAACTCTCCTTTTCCAGCAGCAAATTCTACTTTCCCCCATAAATAAAGTTGAGCAAGCGTCTGTCTGCAGCGGTCTTCTGGCCCAATCCCAGCTGTGATTGCAGCAAGCTGCTGTCRGAGACCGAAATCTGCAACGTACACCCAAAAAGCTCATCCGGTCCTGAAACTAGGGAAACCAAGGGATAAGCAAGTCTTGCTGTGGCAATTTAGAAAGTTGTTATACCCTAATTGTTCGCTAGCTCCCAGCACAGGGGGCAGATTTTAGTGAAGGGGAACGTGTGCCACTATTTAGCCTAACTGTCGCGTTTCCGTGTAGTGACCGTTGTGGTTATCTGGCCAGGATCAGCCGGGGSAGGTAACTTAAACCGCTGCAGGGGGATTCGGCGCATCCCGTCTGCCTCTGTCATACCGCAAAATACACGGATACCAGACACACTTTATTTGTCTGAACGGGTGGTTTGCTTTGGCGTACTGATACTAATCGCACTGAGGGCTGGAACTGCTCAAAATCCCGTTTTAAACAGGATCTCAAACTAGACGGCTGACGCAGGGATAGGACGTGATATTCTCCCAATTCACGCCCTGAACTGTCGTATACAGGGCAGCGCCTCGCTCTTCCCCCGGCAGCGTTTCCAGCGTGCTCGGCGCCGCTCCTCCCCTGGTGCCGAAGCTCATGGTGGCTGCAGATAAGGACGGCTCGCCGCTGGGCAACCAGGAGGGCCGGGCTATCGGCAGCAGCTCGGCCGCCGCGAGCGCGATTTAAAGCCGAGGCGGTTACGCCGCGCGTTGCTATTCCTGGTGCTCCGGCGGCCAGGCCCCGCCGCAATCGGGCTGGAAGAGGGCGTTTCGCCGCGCCGTCGTGTATATAACAGGTATAAATTTTGTCGGGCAAGGGCGGCCGGGCGCGCGAGGGCCCCGGCGGGGTATCGCTGACGCCGTCGACGCCGTGCCTCTCCTGGWAGCCTCCTTCCAGCTAACGCGGCCTCCCTCCGCCAGCCGCTGCCGTTCGCGTGGCCGTTTCGCCGCTGCGAGCGGAGCCTCCCCGGCGGCGTTTCCGTGAGGGGAGCGGGCGGCGGCGCAAC